>NC_069500.1:298623511-298923511 GCF_027579735.1 Bombina bombina | reverse complement strand
AGGGGTAAACAGTTGATCTTCAATAGGTGTCTTATTCATCAGTTCATAAAATAGAGGACTGTGAAATACCATCTAAAAAAGTAAAATCATCTAAGTGTCTCCAATAGGATGCCTCCACAGCCTTATTCTATCAAATAGTTGGCACTTAACTTGTGAACATGTCTTTGTATGGTTTTCAAGGTCAGCAGATTGGAAAGATAATGCCAGACATGATCCCATTGGTATACTTCAATTTCAATCTTGGCTTTTTCCACTGTCAGTCTGGGCAATCTTCACTGTCAGGCTTCTAATTCTTCCCTTTCAGTCTTTAGATTAAGTCAGCTCCCTAATGGCAGAAAAAGTTTAATAAAAATTACTACAAGTGTGTGAATCAGTTCTGTACCCCTCTACCACCCCCCATTTCAGAATAAATTTCTGTCACTAGTTTACTAAGCGTGTGTAGAATCTTGTGTTATGTTCTATCAAGTGTGAAGATGAGTCATATTGAGCAGAACGAACCTCTAATGTGTGACATTGAACCATAGTCATGCTAGAGGATAGTTATGCTAGAGGATCCCTTTCTGAGTATTTACATTTTAAGTAATGTGTAAACTAAATACTAGTTTAGAAAATGTATGCCATATGATGTATTTGTGTACAATTCATGCCAGCAACAGTCCATACATTTATACTTACCAGCTGAAGTTCTCTTTAAAAACCAGGTGGCAAAGACTCGCTACAGGACCCAATGCCCAGAGCATCACCTATATTAATAAATGAAACACATTTTTAGCATTTGATGAACAATCCTAACATGTTTGCACAATTCTCTACTTGTCATTTCCCTAGAGTTCACATCTATTGACAATACTCTAGTCTAACTTCTATTATTTACCGTCTAAAGTGGCGGTTGATGATGTCTGCTCTGACATTGAGCCCCTCGTCCCGGAATGGCCCCTCTAGAACAGGATCATCCTCCTCATCTCTGAGGAGGTTTCGGTGCGCCGGGACGCCCTGCAGCATCCCAGCCCGCTGTGCAATATTATGCAGGACGCTACAGGCTACAACGATCTTAGCCACCTTCTTTGGGTTGTACTGGAGGGCTCCTCCCGACCTGTCCTGGCACCTGAACCTCATCTTCAGGAGCCCGAACATCCGTTCAACCACCGCCCTGGTTCTCTTATGAGCCCTATTGTAGCGCTCCTCAGACACATCAGTCGGGCTACGCAAGGGGGTAATGAGCCAAGGCCGGCTCATGTACCCAGAATCACCTATAAATTATGAACAGAACATAATTCAAACAGAATCCTCAAAATAGTATTTGGAGTCCAATAAAAATTTTTGTACACGATAATCCACTAACAAATGTTTATTTTGTAAAAGAATAATCTAGTTCAATATTATTCTCTATCTTCCCATTTCAGCTAAGACATGCTACATATGCGTATTTCTCCTAAACCAGACCTTGTGTAAAATGGCAACGAAATGGTTACATTGCATTCTCTATCTGAGCATTTAAGGTAAGACATGCTACATATCTGCATTGAACTAAAAGTAGACATTAGCGGAAAGAGACAATGACATGGTTAAATTGCATTAGCTAATATCTTCCCATTTCAGCTAAGACATGCTACATATGCGTATTTCTCCTAAACCAAACCTTGTGTAAAATGCAAACTAAATGGTTACATTGCATTCTCTATCTGAGCATTTAAGGTAAGACATGCTACATATCTGCATTGAACTAAAAGTAGACATTAGCGGAAAGAGACAATGACATGGTTAAATTGCATTAGCTAATATCTTCCCATTTCAGCTAAGACATGCTACATATGCATATTTCTCCTAAACCAAACCTTGTGTAAAATGCAAACTAAATGGTTACATTGCATTCTCTATCTGAGCATTTAAGGGAAGACATGCTACATATCTGCATTGAACTAAAAGTAGACATTAGCGGAAAGAGACAATGACATGGTTAAATTGCATTAGCTAATATCTTCCCATTTCAGCTAAGACATGCTACATATGCGTATTTCTCCTAAACCAGACCTTGTGTAAAATGGCAACGAAATGGTTACATTGCATTCTCTATCTGAGCATTTAAGGGAAGACATGCTACATATCTGCATTGAACTAAAAGTAGACATTAGCGGAAAGAGACAATGACATGGTTAAATTGCATTTGCTGCTATCTTCACATTTCAGCTAAGACATGCTACATATGCGTATTTCTCCTAAACCAAACCTTGTGTAAAATGCAAACTAAATGGTTACATTGCATTCGCTATCTGAGCATTTAAGGTAAGACATGCTACATATCTGCATTGAACTAAAAGTAGACATTAGCGGGAAAATAAAATAAATGGTTAAATTGCATCCGATAGCTGAACATTACGCTAACATTTTAAAACTACAGTGGCAATTGTCAAACTAATTAACCATGTTGTGCACAAATACTCACCAACGAGATAACCATTTGTCTTTCCTCAAACGGTCTCCACAGGGACGACAGAGAGAGGATGCGGGCATCATGACAAGCCCCTCCAAAATTCGCACACACATGCATAATCCTCATCTGTGCGTCACAAACATACTGCACGTTGAGGCTATGAAAATGTTTGCGATTTCTGAAGGGCAAGTCATCAATTGGAGCACGCAGCGCAATGTGGGTACAATCTATGGCTCCCAAGACATTGGGCAATTGAGCAATATCAAAGAATTCCTGCTTCAGGCGCCTCCAATCACCATCATTCTGTGGGAATCCTATGTATTGCTTACTGATACGTACCATGGCGTCCAGAAAGTTATCAAACACCACAGAGAATGTACCTTGAGCCAGGCCATGCATGTACAGTTCTCCGGATTGAAAACTCCCGGAGGCCAGGACGTATAGACAGCTTAGCATCTTACTCATGGCGGGAACAGCAGTCCTTATTCTTATACGTGGCTCCAAATGAGGTTTAAGAAGATCGTAAAGGCCAATGAGCTGTTCGCGATTGAGCCGATACTTATCATAAACCTCAAAGTCGCTCATGTTTTCCAAGGTGGGTCTCACCCTGTAGACAGGAGGACCTCGAACCAGACGACCCCTTCGTCTCAGTCTGAGCCGCCGAGGCTGCCTGATTCGACCAACAGCTAGTTCGCCAATAGCACCACCAGCAGCGTCTACCATGTCATCGTCATCCATCTTTCAAAACAGCGTAACAAGGTATGCACTTGATCTGATGTGGATCACAAGTGATGCTTTGGCCATGTTGTTTGGGGGATTTATAGTACAATTAGTCCAATGGTATTGAGTTTGTAATGATTGCTGATTGTAATCACTTGTTTGTATGTGAGCGGCGCGAATGCTTTCACAGTGGGCGTTTTTTTGTTGTTTGCTGAAATGTTGTTTTCCAACAATGAATCTCAATGTGAAAGTGTCAAATATCACACATACAGTGCATGTTTGTAATGTTTGATCATATGCGTAATCAATATTTCTTAAACGCGATCTTATAGTAACAAGCACACGTCCAGGCTAACATGAATGAAAGTGTTGTGTATAATGTGCATCGAATGTGATCGATCAATGTTGCTGCAACATTGTTTGTAAACGATAAAGTAACATCTGCCATCTGTAGTATTGTATATATAAGTGATTTCCGAGATGTCAATATTTTATGCGTCCCATTAAAATGCCACTAATACTGAATAACTTCTGGCTGTCATCTGTAGTATTGTGTATATAAGTGATTGCCGAGCTGTCAATATTGTATGCGTCCCTTTAAAATCGCAATAAGAATTCAGAACTTCCCGTCTGCCATCTGTAGTATTGTATATATAAGTGATTGCCGAGATGTAAATATTGTATGCGTCCCTTTCAAATCGCACTAATGCTGAATAACTTCCGGCTGTCATCTGTAGTATTGTATATATAAGTGATTGCCGAGATGTAAATATTGTATGCGTCCCATTAAAATCGCACTAATACTGAATAACTTCCGGCTGTCATCTGTAGTATTGTGTATATAAGTGATTGCCGAGCTGTCAATATTGTATGTGTCCCATTCAAATGGCACTAATACTGAATAACTTCCGGCAGTCATCTGTAGTATTATATATATAAGTGATTGCCGAGCTGTCAATATTGTATGTGTCCCATTCAAATGGCACTAATACTGAATAACTTCCGGCTGTCATCTGTAGTATTGTATATATAAGTGATTGCCGAGCTGTCAATATTGTATGCGTCCCATTAAAATCGCACTAATACTGAATAACTTACGGCTGTCATCTGTAGTATTATATATATAAGTGATTTGCAATCTGACAATATTTATTAATTGTCCCATTCAAATCTCCCTAATAATGCTGTTCCAAACTGTTATTTACGTATATGTTGTATTGTAGTATTGAGTGTTAAAGTTCAGAAAGGGGCGGTACAGTCGTGAATCTGTGATGTGTATGGTTGAATCTTCTAATGACGTCATGATATTATTAACCTGCCTATGTAGTTCTGAAATCCTCATTGTGTTGTTGTATTGTGCTACATTGTTATTGTGTGCTGAATAAAATCTAAATGTGTGCTTTGTGGTTGCGTGATGGGTGATGCGTGTTATGTACATGTACGTATATATTGTGATTGTGTCCCACATATGCTGACTTCTATATAGCGGTCTGGCATTGTTGTTCCTTCCCATAAAGTGACATCTGTAATCTTGTGTAATGATGTTCTTGTTGTACGTAATTCCTAATGGTTTATTGTGATGGAATCATGATGTTAAAAGTACAGTAAAATCCATATGTTCTGTTTTGTGATTCCTAGAGAGAATGTAATGTGTTTTTCCCCCATCATTTGAATGCACATGTATGAGTGAATGGTAAAAGTAATGTATGTGCATCCATGACTGATCATGTGTTAAGCCTATGTAGATATGCTGTTGCTGCAAGCATATGAGTTGAATAAATGAAATGCAATAATAAAGGTAAATGAGAATTGTTTCCCATTGTGTACTGTTTGTGAATCCTGAAAAGTTAAAATTATTTTTGTGTCCGTTTAAATGTAATATTTTGAAAACAAAATTTTGTTACTAGTGATGTTGATTTGTAGTTGATGTAATATAAAAGTCTGAAACAATTTAATGGTGTTGTGAATATTCAATAAGTACAATCCATAAGTCCACCATAGGGAAATAGTCATTTCTTGATCTATTTATTATAGCTGGGTCTAACGCAGAAAAGCATGTATTTTCTAGCGCTGGTATTTGGAGTTTTTCGGTCTACGCTATTTGCGTGCGTTAGGGAAATGTGTGTTTCGCATGCACGAGCACGTATTCCCCATAGAAGTCAATGGAGGCTCTAAAATTTGGTAATTTTTTTTTTCAAAGACTGGTTTTCCTCGTAAAGTGAGTGACGTCATGAGCTTGTGTGAAAAAGTAACTAAATCGTGTTCTTTTTTTTAATAAATAACTTTTTTTTGTATGTCATGTGGTGTATATTGTTTGTATGCATTGATGAGTGTATATTTGTGATAATCTTATTAGTTAGATGTAGGTATATGAGGGTCTTTTCCCGTGTGTCAATGTAAGTCAATGGGAAAATGGATTTGTGTTGTTTTTTTTCTAACACCCGAGATCTCGCAACTTTGATCCTTTGTATTTTGAAGAAAAATTATTAAATCTTAAAAATAAATATAGTGTAGTGTTTGTATGAGTGTAAGTGTACTTTGTGTAATATTTGTTTTGTGATTCGTGAATGTTTATTTTGTCGGTATATGTTTACTACTGGGTCTGAGCTGTCGGTAGAAATTTGAGCGTTGGGTGATTTTTGAGTGTCGGTAACTGAACTCTAAATACCGGAGTCCGTAAGAAACCAGCGTTAGGGGCCTCTAACGCTGGTTTTCACGGCTAACGCCAATCTCCAAATCTAGGCCTTAGTAAGCAGTATATGACATGCTGACCTCAACTCAGCTGCAAGTCAGTTATTTGTGTACAACAAACATATACCTCAATAGCAAGAAAACTATTAAAAAAAAAAACAACTTGAGCTGGCTTAAGACATATAAAATTGATTGCAAAGGGTGATTTCACAATTAACTTTTATTTTAAGAATAGCCAGCTCAGAGATATTTCTCCAAGTAGGCTCCTTCAGCCAACTTAGCCTAACTTGGGTTACAGAATAAGCCCCTTTATGTATAGGTACTGTTTATGCTGAGCTTTTAAAGAGTGCTGTGTAAATGTCAAATACCAAAAACCTGCTTTAATATCTGAACTGCTAAAGATGTTTTTTTTTTACAAGTAGCTATTGTTAACAAGTCTTATTTTATGATTATCCTTTTGGAATAGCAACACTATCAATTAAACAATAGTGAAAATAAGAATACTCTGTGAAATTAGAATTATTAGATACATAAATGTGCAAAAATTGGGCCCGATCCGATATGCAGCGTCGCCCGTAAAAGCCGGCAACGCCAAATTTTGCGCTGGTTTGGTATCACATATACGGCGTAGCATACAACTTACACGCGTATATTTCTGCCTTCGCCCGTATTATTTTTACCCATAGACTGACATACAAAACACGCGCAGTTTGGTATCCAATATACAGCGTAAGGACTTATGCGCGCAGAATTCAGAAAATCTACTCCATTCTCATCTCGCTACAAATTGCAGGTGCAGCAACCCTTGCACTGACTTAGAAACCAACTTAACTCTCTGAAGGCCTAACAAATGCATGCTCAACAACATACATATCAGCAGCTTGATCACAAATAGTTAAACCTCTTCAAAGCATTTATTATTACTGCAACTGCAAGTGTGTCAAACCAATCTCAAACAGCACAACCTCACAACAGGAAGCCTTAAAAACCCGCCAATGCACATCCTCATTAGCCACCATGTTTTCCTGCTTTCCATAGAGAGGCAGCATTATGGGGCACAAGGGTGCATCATGGGGCACAAGGGGTGCTGGAAGCCCTACAAGCCCCTGTTGTTCCGTCTATACATGATGATTCTATAGTTGCTGCTGAGGTCCCTGGTCATGGTGCTGCCCCTGCTGCAGCTGGTCATAGAATTACATACTGCGGATTTCCACTGCATGTAAGTGAAACTACTACATCCCACCCCCCTTCCCTTAACCACCCTAATTACTGAAAATATCTCATTTATTTAATTCATGTTTAGGTTACTATGATTTATTGACTATCATTAAGAAGATTGAAAATGGATGTTTATACCTTATGTTCACACCTTCTGTAAAAACATTATTATTTAGATATATATACCCATGTGCAGGGATAGGCAAGGTGTCCTTCACTAAAGGTCTTTACGTTAGAAAATGTCCGCCACAGCCTTGCCTTGTGCCTATCCCTGCCCATGTGTCAATATCCATTGGATGTGAGAAACCTTGATTTGCATCTTATAAGTGAATATTACTATATGTACCCTTCATACACAACTATGTGATGTGGTTTATAGAACATAAATATGTCATAAACATGATGATATTACCTTTTTTAGGCCATTTCCACACAGGCCTTATTATATGTTTAAACAATATTAGTGTACTAAAACACCCCTCACATGGATGTGGATGACAATTATATGGTAAATAACAGAGGACAAGATTTATGGTGAACTATAAGAAGATATTTTTTTTTAGGCTTCTTGGATGAGGGGGCTGAGGTGACTGGAGTGGATTTCCTGGTTCTCCTTGTTTGGGAAGATTCAGAAGATTCTGCTGGAGTGCTGGCCACAGATGATAGGCTGGAGGCAGTGTCCTGCTGGTGTGTGAAGTGCTCAACCAACACACCCAAGAGTTGGTTTTGTTCCCGCCGTCTGTTGTCAATCTGCATCTGCATATCAGAAATAACTCTCATCATCTACGACTGGTTTTGTACAATTGCATTTAATGATGCTGCCATGTCCCTCTGCAGCTCTATGGTACGCTGGAGTAACCTCTGTTGGCTCCTGTGAAACCTGTGTTGGCCTTTTTGTCTGCTCTCGCAGCTTGTTATGAGCCTCCTCTGGAGTGAAATGTATTCCTCGCCCAGGGGAGAATACAGTGGATCTACAGGCTTTTGAGTAGCAGTGATTCTAGGTGCAGGTTCAGCTCTATCTGCTGGTGCATCATGGACAACTTCAGCTGCTGGTGCTTCAGGGACAACTTTAGCTGCCTCTGCTTCATGGACAACTTCAGCTGCTGGTGCTTCAGGGACAACTTCAGCTGCTGGTGCTTCAGGGACAACTTCAGCTATATGCTCATCTGAGGATGGTGGAGCTCTCCCAAGGGAAGCGGATGGTGGAGCTCTCCCAAGGCAAGCGGATGGTGGAGCTCTCCCAAGGGAAGCAGATGGTGGAGCTCTCAGGCTGGATTGGTAGTCCCATTGACGACTAGTGTGTGACCACTCAGCCTGTCCAGTTTGCATTTCTTGCAACATCCCCTGTGTGGAAAAGCCATGACTGGCCTGATATTGTGTTGGGGGGGGTAAAGACATGGACCCTTCGTGGCTGACTTGGCTCCCCCTCAAAGCCAAAATATATTATTTTTAGGCCAGGTATCTTGCCAGGGGTCGTATGCCAATGGTGGTGGCATCACTTCTGGGTCCTCAACGGAGGCAATCCAACCCTGCTCATGCCTGGGAGCATACTGTCCATGTTGCTGCCTGAAGACTGGTGGTGGAGGTGGCTGCATGCCTGTGACTGGTGGTGGTGGAGGTATGCCTGTTTGCAGCCTGGTGACAGGAGGTTCTGTGGAGGAGTCAAATGATGATAGGGATTAGTACAGTCATATATATGTCCATGTGGGCATACAATATACATTGATACATGCTAGGGACAATACTCATTCTCATGTCAAACTGTATAGCATGCATGTGCACAATGTGATTTGTGATATGAGGGATTTTAATCTGCACAGTATACAGGTATGTGTTTCATACAATAGTTATGTGTACATGTCAGTGATGGAGAAAATGTGTTCTTTAAGTGACACTATGGTCACACAATTTACTTTAGCCTGATGTAGGCACAGAACCTGCTTTCTGAGCTAAAAGTATTGTGATGGCTATAGTGTCCATTTACTGAAAACTCAACATGTGGCTTGTGGCCTGTGTTACTATGAGACATGTTAGTATTGCACTATTCCACCTCATATCATGAATTGCATTGTGTTAAGTAGCATTAATGTGAAATATAATTGTAGATGTTTTTGTTAGTAGGCCAAATACCATGCTCCTCATTGTGTACATGAATGTGTGACATTAAAGGATGTTATATCTCAAATACATATAATACTGGTGTGTGGGATGTTACTCACCAGCATGAGGTGCTGTGGTTGCAGCCCCTGTGTCACGAGCCCCTGGAAGTCCACGGACTGCTGTGATACTCAGGGACATGCGTATCATATCATGCCAGGTGTTGTATTCGGTTTCCAGGGGTGTACCACCGCCTGTTCCCTTCTGGTGCATGGCTTCCTGCCCCATCTTCTCTTTCACCCGCCTCTTACAATCGTTCCACCTTTTTTTAAGTCCCTCGACAGTCCTCCTCTGCGGGGCCACACTGTTTACAGCATCCTCTACCGCCAACCATGCTGCCTTACGCCTTCGGGCAACACCTTTGCCCTTCTCGTGGCCAAAGAGGGCACTGTGGTTGTCCATGATGGCCTGGACTAGCGCAACATTCTCATCAAATGAGAAGTTTGGGCATCTCATGCGCTCCTCCTCTGTGGCCACCTGGCTTCCTCCCTGGGATGTCCCTGGTGTGGGTTCCTTCCTATCCTCTCCCTCCTCCCCCTTCTGTCCCCATGTGCACCCTCTGTCCCTCTTCTAAGTGTGCCTGGTCTCTGGGCATCTCCCCTCCCATCATGCCTTCTAACTCTCCCTCTCCCCACTCCACTTACTCCCTGACGGGGACCCCGCTGCTCCTCCTGTCCGCTACAATACTCCTCTCCCTGCAACTCCGCTCCCCTCATCCCCTCCTCCCTACCTCTCCTTGCCATCCTCACACTACACACACTCACTCCCAGTTCAATCACACACAATCACAACCAAACACTCAGCCTATCACACTGTAAAATTTAAATAAAATGTGTGAGGTGTTAGAAAAAAAAAGTGTTGTGTATTTTGTATATGTATGTAAGTAAATGTACAAGCTTACCCAAACAAAAATTCGACTTAACTATTATGCTGCACCTCTCTCACTACTCTTACTGATCCTAAACTCACTGTAGTGTGCTGTAGCTCAACGAAACATCCAAAACACTGAAGAAAATGGCGGCTGCGCATGGGTTTATATCTGACGTATAGCGTAATTACGTTGCGCATTTTTAGATGGAGTGTTAGCCTAATTTGCATAAAACTACACTTTATTGAGACTTTACGTGGACAAACTACTGGCGTAAGTACTTGCGACGACTAAAATGTGTATTTGCGCACTTTTCGGAACAACGCCAGTTTGTCCTACTTACGCCACTTTAGCATCTGACGGCGCCGTATATTGGATACCCCGATGTGCGAGGTGACATTACGGCCGGCGCGGGTTCCCTTGCTTGCGCCAAAATCTACGCCGTATATCGGATCGCGCCAAATGTTGGTAGTGCTGGTGCAACTTGGGTCGAAATCTAAAATAGATTCATCCCTGTAGTTAATAGAAACCAGTATAAAACACAAACATGCAGATAGTTATTTTTAGTAACCCCTAAATCCAAGATATCCCCTTAATCTATGAAAATAATCTAGTTTAATCACAAATTGTATAGAAAAAATTAATGGTAAATGTATTTTTTCCCATTTCTTACAAATTACATTTTTTGCATGGATTTGTACAATGAAATGCACATTTTAACTACAAATGTAGGCGATTTAAAGGGACATGAAACTCTCTGAAATTGTTCCTTTTGAGCTCAACCATTACTAATTGGCCTCAGTAGGCAACATAAGAACAAGCTTTTTTAGCCAAGGATAACTTAGTTACAATTTGCTCATTGCTAAAATGAAAGTAAAATGTTATACTTATTTCTCTGCAATATTTAACCCCTTAAGGACCGGGCATTTCAGACAAAAACTTCCCCAAAAGTATTGATATAGACCCATTTTGGTATATTTCATGCCACCATTTCACAGCCAAATGCGATCAAATAAAACAAATTGTTAACTTTTTCACAATTTCAGGTTTCTCACTGAAATTATTTACAAACAGCTTGTGCAATCATGGCACAAATGGTTGTAAATGCTTCTCTGGGATCCCCTTTGTTCAGAAATAGCAAACATATATGGCTTTGGCATTGCTTTTTGGTAATTAGAAGGCCGCTAAATGTCGCAGCGCACCACAAGTGTATTATGCCCAGCAGTGAAAGGTTTAATTAGGTAGCTTGTAGGGTTAATTTTAGCTTTAATGTAGAGATCAGCCTCTCACCTGACACATCCCACACCCTGATCCCTCCATGACCCCTCTCAAACAGCCCTCTTCCCTCCCCCACCCCCCAAAGGTCACCCCCATCTTAAGTACTGGCAGAAAGTCTACCAGTTTAAAAATCGAAGTTTATATATATATATATATATATATATATATATATATTATTTTTTTCTTCAGGGTAGTATCCCCTCATACTTCCCTGATCCCCCAAACAGCTCTCTAACCCTCCCCCTCTACCTATTTGCCACCATCTTAGGTACTGCCAGTACCCATTTTGCTGCAAATCAGGGCCGGTGCTAAGATTGTTGCCCCCCCCCCCCCCGCGCGCGCGCCGATTAAATACCATCCCATTGCTAGTTAAAGGAATATGAAACCCAATTTTTTATATCAGGATTCAGATAGAGCATGACTTTCTAATTAACTCCAATTATCAATTTTCTTCGTTCTTTTGGTATTTGTATTTGAAAAGCAGAAACGTAAGCTTAGGAGCCAGCCCATTTTTGGTTCAGAACCTGGGTAGTGCTGAGGGTTAATTTTAGCTTTAATGTAGAGATCAGCCTCTCACATCCCACACCCTGATCCATCCATGACCCCTCTCAAACAGCCCTCTTCCCTCCCCCACCCCCCAAAGGTCACCCCCATCTTAAGTACTGGCAGAAAGTCTACCAGTATAAAAATCGAAGTTTTTATATATATATATATATATATTTTTTTTTTTTTTTTTTTTTCTGCAGGGTAGTATCCCCTCATACTTCCCTGATCCCCCAAACAACTCTCTAACCCTCCCCCTCTACCTATTTGCCACCATCTTAGGTACTGGAAGCTGTCTGCCAGTACCCATTTTGCTGCAAATCAGGGCCGGTGCTAGGATTGTTGCCCCCCGCCGATTAAATACCATCCCATTGCTAGTTAAAGGAATATGAAACCCAATTTTTTATATCAGGATTCAGATAGAGCATGACTTTCTAATTAACTCCAATTATCAATTTTCTTCTTTCTCTTGGTATCTGTATTTGAAAAGCAGAAACGTAAGCTTAGGAGCCAGCCCATTTTTGGTTCAGAACCTGGGTAGTGCTTGTTGATTGGTGGCTTAATTCAAATCAACAGTAGTGGTGCTTCATATCAAATCAGACAGAGGTAGTGCTGCATACATGTGTGTATATATATATATGTGTGTGTGTATATATATATATATATTTATATGTGTGTATATATATAAATATATATATATGTGAATATATATATAAATATATATACACACATACACACACATGTATATATATATATATATATATATATATATATATATACACAGTATATATGTGTGTGTATATAAATATATATGTGTGTGTGTATATATATAATATGTATATATATGTATATATATATATATGTGTGTATATATATATATATATATAAAAATGTATATATATATATATATACAGTATATATATGTCTATATATATATATATATATATATATATATATATATATATATATATATATATATATATATATATATAGACAAACAGAATAGCACTCCAAGGGTCTTTCACAAATAATAGTCACTTTAATAGTGAACGTTTTCGGATTTCAAAGAATCCGTCCTCAGACTTACAAGTCTGAGGACGGATTCTTTTAAATCCGAAAACGTTCACTATTAAAGTGACTATTATTTGTGAAAGACCCTTGGAGTGCTATTCTGTTTGTCTATATTACTTTAGTGACCAGCACCCAGGGCTTGTGTGACCTAAAATCCGGAGTGCACTTTGATGAATTTTATATATATATATCAATAGGTAAAGAAGGCACTCTCTGTTTTGCAATAAACTTTTTAATTAAACGGTAAACGTTTTCGAGGACTCCCCCATCTGAGGACGAGGGAGACCCCGAAAACGTTTACAGTTTAATTAAAAAGTTTATTGCAAAACGAAGAGTGCCTTCTTTACCTATTTATCTATTGCTTTGATTGGAAGTGCACCCCGGAGGTTGTTAACATTGTGAGTGCTGGTTCCTAACTCATCACATTTTTATATATACAGTATATATATATATATATATATATATATATATATATATATAAATTCAAGCATAGATATTCACAGACTTGCATACATGTACCAACGCATATAGACCTGCAGAGAAAGGGCAACAGCATTCGCCAGAAAGAATCACTATCACTTACAGACCTTATGTAGTAAGATGTAGTCTGGCTGCGGACCTTCCTTCAGAATCACCAGCAGCTGGGATCACAATTTTAATTTGCAGAGCAGGGTCTCAGTCTATAAAAGCCCACGCACAGGCTAGCACAGTGCTGTGCGCAGGCTTTGAAATTTAGTTTTACATAAAAAAAAATGTAAAAAATTCAGACACAGCAATATCGTGTGCAATGCGCCGCTGCACCTATTGCACCCGACCAATCAAGTACATATACGGTGGGGGAATTGTTGGAGTACTGTGCAGCCTCCTGAAACCCTGATGCGATTCCGGCACCTGTTAAACACTGGAGGCCTGCGTGCAATGGGGTGGGTGTGCCGGAGGGGGCAGTGTTGGTTGGTCGGGACCATGGAGGGTGTGCCATGTGCTGCGTCTGCGTGCACTATAGTCTATTACCCATTAGAGATTAGACTCTAGAGGCTGAGCCAAAAAATATAAGGAAAAAAAAAGAAAAATCAGGCTGCTCTAAATTGTGCCCCTCTGCAAGCGCCGGCCCTGCTGTAAATTAAGCAATTTTTTTTTACAAAAAATTTAAATATCCCACATAGGTTCCCCCTCATTGCCCTTCCTCCCCACCTCCCTCTTATTTATTGTTACCCTTGCCTGTAGCATGGTATAGAGGTCCCACCCTCCTCCCGCCCCCTACAGTGATGGGCTACCCACCCGCCTCCCTCCTTACCCTCCCACCCACCAACGATCGGCACCACCACTGTCTGATGCAGAGAGAGACACAGAGTGGCCCTCTCTGCATCTGTATCTCTGCAAACTCTATTCTAAGCGAGTTTGCGGCAGAGAGAAGGGCAGGACTGCAGCAACGTACAAGGTACATTGCTGGTCCTTAAGGACATAACGTCGTACAGGGTATAGCACTGGTCATTAAGGGGTTAAAGGGAAATAATACTCATATGCTAAATCACTTGAAAGGGATGCAGCATTACAGGAAAAAAAGCTGACAACAAAATATCACCTGAACATCTCTATGTAAAAAAGGAAGATATTTTACCTCAAAATTTCTTCAGCTAACCAGAGTAAGTGCTGTGTAAACAGTTATACTTTAGCTGCTGTCCAGTTGCAAGATGAAAACACAAACAACAACAAAAACCAAACAACAATAGACAATCAGCATCAGCAGTGCTTTGCCTTTACTGTGATCTCATGAGACTTTACTTAAAAGGATACTAAACCCAATTTTTTTCTTTCATGATTCAGATAGAGCATGAGATTTTAAGCACCTTTCTAATTTAACATTGTATTAATCTTAGCATTATTCTTTTTATCAAGACGATTTTTTGAACAAACTCCATCAACAAGTTGTACAGAATATAGGATATCAATTTACTTAATCCTGCACATCTGCCCTTACCCCCAACAAACATTACTGACAGGACTAGGATACACTTACTAACTTGCACGTTTCCAAGTCTTGATTGACATTTGGTCAAGCCAATCAGGAGTATCCGGTATCGGAACACTTGATACTTTTATCCAATACAGAAGGGCGTGACAAGAAGTGGGGCACGCTCTTCTACATCTCGGCATAGGACTCTTCTATTACCATCTATACCCTTTGCGCTATTGGTCAGGTCTACTGCTAACTACCAATGATAGGATATTTCACTACACTCCCATCTTATGAACCTATTGGCAGCGTGCATCATGCAGCTGCTATATGACGTGTCTACACATTGTTGTTTTAGGAGACATGTTATTTTGTCACGAAATTCCCTTACAAAGAAATTCCAAAAGTTAACTCAATTGCAGCATAATCTTTTAATGAAATATCGTTTACTCAAAGGAAATATCTATATATGATGTCCTGATTTCACAGTAAGTCAGCCTCAACGGGTTTATGACCACATAGGATTAACCCCTTAGAAGTGTAGCAGGTTTGAAATCTTCACAAAGGATATCATTGTTTTAACACAATCTGAACATCATTTTCTTCTATATATGTAAGGAATTTTTGGATATCATAACAGATGCACTATGTCGATACTTTGTTGCTATATTTGGAGTCTATGTCAGATGTTTTATTATTGTTTTTTTATTACTTATATTTTAATGGATGTGAACCAGACACAGGAGGTTATATGTATATGTATATTTTTGTGTATATGTATTTATACATTTTTTTACTTTGGCACATTTATTATGCATTTGTCACTTTATATTATATGTTGATGTATACTGTTCTATAATAAGATATCACAATGTTAGATATTTTTCTCTCTCTACATGTGTTTACCATGGTTACCTTAACAACCATACCAAGGCGATTACAGACAGGTGCAGCAATTTAACTGATTATCCAATCACAAGAGTATCCTGTTTTTTAGTTTTCTGTTAAATAGCAAGTGTATTACAATGTTTGTTATAGCCTGATGAAACAGCCCTGAGTAGGCTGAGATACGCGTCGCTGTATTAATAAAGACTTTTTAATTTTTCTATATACACTTGCTGTTGTGGTTTATATCACCTTTTGCAATATTTCATTATTGTTCCTGGTTCATGCTGAGGATCGTTGTACTATAGTCTACTGGGCGACGATTTGGCTCCAGTTTGCTGCTTCTGCACCTGCTGGTGCTTACCCTCTAGTAAGTGCATTTGTTTGGGGCCAATCTTTTCTTTGTCCTGACGATATTGGACCATGTTGGTTTGTTTTCTTATACATATATAGGAACCTGAATACTGGATATCCAGAAGAATCAGGATTGTATCTGTGCCAAGGTTTCAGTGTGCTGGATCACTGCTAAGTTTCCAGCCTGCTCTATTAGCACCATCGGGTGCTTCATGTTTGTGAGTATTCACATTCTTATGTGCTGACATTATATTTTGTATAGGCGATATTAGGCCATGTTGGCGCCTCTGTTTTTTATTCTTTTTTAGATTTTACACCTCAGGATAGCCATCCTTTGACAGAGCGCTGCCATACCGTTTTGGATCCACAACACTTTGGTTACAAAGACTACCACAGTTATCTTGGATTATTCATTTTATTAATTTTTAATCACTGCCATCACTGACATTAATATTGTCTGTTATTATTAATGTTTTTTACTGTTTTATTATTTTGATATTTTATTTTTGATATTTTAGCTTTATATGTGTTGCTATCCCCCTCAATTAGGGATACCAGTTCATCCATTTGCTTATCCCTGTACTCAGTAGACATACAACTAGCGACACCTCTTAGTTGATACTGGGGAAGCGCCCCCTAAGGGCGTGGTGTGTGTAGTACACACATCACGCTCTATACATATTATACCTTTCTAATTTACTCCTATTATCAATTTTTCTTTGTTCTCATGCTATCTTGATTTGAAAAAGCAGTACTGCCAGACCATTTTTTGTTCAGCACATGGGTAGCACTTGCTGATTTGTGGCTAAATGTAGCAAACCAATCAGCAGCTCTACCAAGGTGCTGAAGTAAAAAATGGGCCGGCCCCTAACCTTTTATTACTGCTTTTTCAAATCAAGATAACATGAGAACAAAGAAAAATTGATAATAGGAGTAAATTAGAAAGTTGCTTAAAATTGCATGCTTTATCTGAATCATGAAAGAAAAAACGTGAGGTTAGTATCCCTTTAAAATGAATAGGAAAATAACATGACTGTGCCTGCACATGCCTTGACTGGGACAAATATACTGACTGGCTGCTTAAAGTCTCTTTACAGTGGGGTGTGAGGTAAAATATCTTCTTTTTTTACATAGAGATGTTCAGGTGATATTTTCTAGTCAATTTTTTACAGCTATGCTGCATTAATTTAATTTGCTTTACCATTTGGGTATCATGTCCCTTTAAGCAACTAACATACTTTTAAAAAACACATCTGCATGTTATTCCCAAGCTTATCTTTGCTTTGAATACATATTCATGTCTAGCATTTTATTTAGGATTTTTGTCCCTATAATACAATATGCAATTTTATAAATATTACTTTGTAATCAGAATTTTATTTTGCAGTGATCTAAAAGAACAAAGAAACTGTATTTCTATACATATATATTTATTTGGAATATTGCAACATATTTATTTCCTTAAACTATCCCATATAATCATCATAAACAATGTCTATGAAACAGTTGACATGAAAAGTGCACAAAGTATGATTTGTGGATACTTTCAGTAGATGATCTAAATGAAAATTTCGCCTTTGGTTTGAGATCTAAATGACTCCGGCATATCACCAGCTGGAAATAAAAATGTCTATCATCACCCTGTCATAAGAAAACAGAACAAAAATAAGGATCTTCTCCACGCCTTTAGATTCCTTCAGCATCATATAACAGGACAATAAGTTGCTGGCCAATGCAGGGTTGAATTCATGCTACAAAAGGTGCATACCTAAACAAGTCTGTGTGTATCATTAGTCTTAAATGCTGGAAGAGGCAGAAGAACTTAGCAGAGCTTTTGGTTTGGTATTAAATAACAATTTTTCTTTCTCTTTTTTAAAAAAAAGTATTTAGAAATAAAGCTATATATATATATATATATATATAGGAGACTTAAAAAGTTAACTCCACTTGTCCACTGAAATATGTTTAATTCCCACTCATAAATAAATAATGTCCTTCCTGGTCTCACATCCACGCCAGGATCAATATCTCTTAGCATTTTACTTATTTTATTACTGCTTTTGGTTTTCTGGGACTGATTGAAAGTTGCTCCGAGGAAATCTTTGGTTTTGCTTAAGTGTCCATGACATTTAATCATGACTTTCCTTGCAGTTTAATTCCAACTAGTCAATCAGTTAATCCACTTCAATTGATTCTGTGTTCTCTGTTATTGGCTTGCACTCGTTGGGCATCCTCTGATGTCGACTCAGTTGTGTGGCCTGTGTAAAGCTCCTCTCACACCTCTCGCACCTGGTGAAGACAAAAGAAAAAAAAAATTGAGATTGTGAATCCTCTTTGGGGTGACAGACTTTTTTTCATCCTGTCTAATAAGAACAGACACTCAAAAGTGGCTTCAGATTTCAGCACTCCTAAAGGTTTAATTGGTGGTTACTAACGGTGCCTTGATGACTATGATAGGGCATGGCCTGCTTGATTCAGACCAGAGAAATCTGTCAATAGGAAGGGGGAAGGTGATTTCTCCTGAGAGCCCTGTCTTGTCCCAGCTCTGATCACTGCCACATCAAATAGATAAAGAACAAAAAGAGATTTTTAGAGTGAGCCATCAAAGAAGCAGCTTGTCTGCGGTTTTCTGCTCTGTAACCTCTAGAAAGAAATTGATGACAAATAGAATTTTACCTTCTGCTAATTTAAACTGTAGAATCCAATGCTGAAGATCCTAGTGAGCTATAATGTCATAGTATAAACAAAAGGATAACATTCTATTAAATAATCCAGAGTTAAACCAGCTACATTACTGAAAGTAGTTTAAAAGAGGTTCAAATGCACAGAAGTCTAGTTATATGCAGACTTCTCTTCCTAAGGGTATATACTGTATATAGAATATGTTTATAGAATTGTATATATTACTTTTGGGAGAGAAAACTGCATATCCTAAATCCTAGCAATAGAAAAATAAAGCATCTGTAAAAGTTAAATGTCATTTTTTGATAGTTATGTAAGTTCCACTTTAAGGGGATCCGTATGAAAAAAAAATTCAACTGTACAGCTTCTATACAACTTGTGATTTTTAACCACCAAAAGGTATTTGCAGAACTTGTCCTCTTTATGGGGAAAAATAACAGCTTGAAGACTTTTGTAAAAAGCAGCTGCAACTGTTTAATTGAGCACAGTATTAGGGCATCTTATCATCATTTATATACACATAACATTTTGTTACAAAAATAAGCATTGCTTTGCCAAACATCTGAGCAGAAAATAAATGTTTTTAAAAAACATATAAAACTGTTTTTTTATTTAAAAAAAAAAAACAACAACAACCACCTTGCATTGTTTTACAGCCCAGTCACATACCCATTAAAAAGAACCAAAAGTATTATTTAGCTTATTTCCTTTAGTGAGGGAAACTTTTCGGTGCTTTTTAGGTGGTGCCATGACTCGCAGGGCAGAGTGGACGGTATTTGATTGGCATGGTTAAGTTGTCAAGTCAGGCAGAAAGTGACTTGGGAATGGGCGGCCAGTGTGGGCAGGTTAGGAAACTGGGACTTTTCATAAGAAGGGAAAGTTGTGGGAGGGACAGTGGGGCAGAACTCCCATTTGTCTGCATATTGGAGGATTGTCAAAGTGTACCCAACTGGCTCTCCCATAGCTTTCCCATCAGTCATTATATAGTTTTTATGTTCTACAAGCAACCTGTAGATGTAGCTTTAGATGCAGAAGGAAGTGATGAGTACAAAACAACCACAACTTTGCCTTCACTCGATAATACTCATATACAATTTGCAGATATCTCATATCCAAAAACATATGCATATATGTTATAGCTACATGATACAAAGATTTCAAGCAAAAATGTTCTCCTGAGGATATTGTCATGACCATGAGATTATTTGTAAAATGTAGTGTTAGGGCTAGGGTTTTATATTTGTTTAATTTAGAAGCAGGATTATAACAATGAGTGGGTTAACTCCATGGGCGCAAGAGAAAGCTGCAGTGTGTTGCTGGTGTGTGAATATGTATATCCACCACCCTGCAGTTTCATCATTTGGTAACATTCATGCCATCACAAAGATGTAACCCACAAAAATCTTACAGTCTATAAAATATTTTGATAGCAATGATATCACTGAAGCAGCAAAAATGTTACCTGAAATACTCTGTGCTTTAAAGGGACAGTCAAGTCCAAAAAAAACCTTAAATTTTTCAAATATGGCATGTAATTTTAAACAACTTTCTAATTTACTTTTATCAACAATTTTGCTTTGTTCTCTTGGTATTCTAGTTGAAAGCAAACCTAGGAAGGTGCATATGATAATTTCTAAGCCCTTGAAGACTGCCTCTATTTTATTTACTTTTCACAGCAGGGGAGAGCAAGCTCATGTAGGCCATATAGACAGCATTGTGATCACGCCCGTGGCTAGTGACAGACACTGCACTAATTGGCTAAAATGCAAGTCAATAGATAATAACTAAAAGTCATGTGATTAGGGGCGGTCAGAAGATGCTTAGATACAAGTTAGTCACAGAAATAAAAAGTGTATTAATATAACAGTGTTGGTTTTGCAAAACTGGGGAATGGGTAATAAAGGGATTATCTATCTTTTTAAACAACAAAAATTCTGGTGTTGACTGTCCCTTTAATTTGTCTCTGTCTTCCAGGGTGGGGGCAAGAGGGAGCAAATGCCCCTCCCCCCATCTACAGTCGGATTTGTGGGCAAATTAGACCCTCTGAATCTTAGCAGGAACCATAACCACTCATTGGAAATTAGATCATCTCCTTTTAAAATGTACCCAGTATAGCAGGTAGTTGAATTAAAAAAACCCTGTTTTTAACCCATTACAAAAAAGGTTACAACAAATATGTAAGGGCTTTGAAAAAAGGCTCTCTTTTAACTAACATAAAATACATATATTCCAATGAGAACTTATTTTAAGGAGGAGAATTTCCTTTTTCAATGACAGGTTATATGATCTTCTGGTTATCTCATGGCCAAATTGAAAATTGCAATTACTTAAACTATTATACACTCTAGGGGATAGACAAGTAGTAATTATTCATAGCATGCAAACATTTATAGTATAGTAAATATTCCAAGAGAGACAGTGCTATGCTCTGCTGTAAGAATATTTGTTTGTTTTGAGAACACTTTTTGCTAACACATTTGCTACAAAATAATATGAAACACCTGTTAAACTGTACTTTAATTATTAGAATTGCTTGCAGGGGTGCAGGAGAGTTTTGGGCAACATCTTACAGAGAGGTTTCAGACATAAGCACCTGTAAAATCTGCTGTGTTCCCCCCACTGAATGATGATGCTGGCTGTAACTGCACTCTTCTGCCTGTCTATCCTTGTATTCTGATATAAAATGCCTTATTTGAAACCTGAAGATAAGTAATGTGTTTATAGATTAATCACTGCCTTGCTTTTTAGGCAGATTACGGATTTATGTTATTGCAATAAGTGAAAAATAAACACTTATTATACTGCATTCTCATGTGTAAATTTGCTTTTTCATTACTTTTGTGAGACCTAGCTTGCGAATGCCCCAATGCCAAGGCATAACATACATCAACTTTAGGGCGATAAAATAGGAAAATGCTAAGTATGTGTCACTTCTTTACAAATTAATACAATTATTCATTAGAACCGTTATTTAAAAGAGAAAGGTATACTCTTATATGATAGGTTTAGCTGTTCCACTCCTATCAAAAATAAATCATCACAGACTGTGCCCTATGACTTTCTATATCTCACATCATTAATAAAAGAATATTTAACTTGCTTTGGGAATCTAATGTATTCTCTATATTTTATATTTATTTATATACATTGATATTTTATGATTTTATGCTTTACAATCTTTATATTGATAAATAAATGTTTAATTTTTCATTTAACAACCTTCTCTTTTAATATCCTCATATCAGCAAAATTGATTCTTATGGCATTAAAGAAACTAGTGTAAAGCTCAACAGAACACACCACGTGCTTCTGTGCCATCTATGCATTGTATTCACTCTAAAATTGAATATCACTGTGAATGCCACATCTGCATCTATACCAGTTACCTCCTGCCAGATGGACCATTAAGCGCAGCTGAATTGCATAATCAACAAAGGAATAATAAAAAGACAATGCAACAGCACTTACCCTGAATTTCAAATGAGCTGTAGATTTTTCTAATACATTCTAAAATTTAATTCCAATTCCCCATGTCCTGTATCATGTGACAGCCATCGGCAAATCACAGACGTTTATATGTATACAGGGTGAACAGAAAGTGTGCGGAAAAAAAACTGCACAATTTGGTATGGGCAGTAAATTGCAAAGTGTTTTTAAAATTGCTTGCCCTGTCTGAATCAAGAAAGTTTAATTTTTACTTTAGCGTTCCTTTAATGGAACATTAAAGTCATTTTTTTACTCTCTTTCTTCTAAACTACTTTATGTTAACTGTATTATGTGTCTTTTAATGGTTGTTCAAGTTCTGAAAATAGAACATGTTTTGTTGTATGCCTATAACTGTGTCACTGCTAGGGATGAGCGAATGTGTAAATTTTCGAATTTCGAATGTAGAACGAATGTTTTTACTGAAATTCGAATTCTAAATTTGAATGTCGATAAGAACGAATATTCTTAAAAATTCAAAAATCGAATGTTATTTACATTTACAATTTGGTATGGGCAGTAAATTGCAAAGTGTTTTTAAAATTGCTTGCCCTGTCTGAATCAAGAAAGTTTAATTTTTACTTTAGCGTTCCTTTAATGGAACATTAAAGTCATTTT
This sequence comes from Bombina bombina, assembly GCF_027579735.1. Lineage (NCBI taxonomy): Eukaryota > Metazoa > Chordata > Amphibia > Anura > Bombinatoridae > Bombina > Bombina bombina. Next base: position 298,900,558 of record NC_069500.1, on the reverse strand, counting down.
TTTACTCTCTTTCTTCTAAACTACTTTATGTTAACTGTATTATGTGTCTTTTAATGGTTGTTCAAGTTCTGAAAATAGAACATGTTTTGTTGTATGCCTATAACTGTGTCACTGCTAGGGATGAGCGAATGTGTAAATTTTCGAATTTCGAATGTAGAACGAATGTTTTTACTGAAATTCGAATTCTAAATTTGAATGTCGATAAGAACGAATATTCTTAAAAATTCAAAAATCGAATGTTATTTACAGTTTTCGAATGTCACTTTCGAATTCGAATGTTTATAATTATATCGAATGTCCACATTCGAAATTTCGAATTTAACATTCTATTTAACAAATACTATTCAGAAGTTCAATAGTTCATGTGGTAGGGTGGGAATTTAGTAAATTGATACATAATAGATACAAATATATCATTTCGAATGTTTCCATATAGAATATTGCATAATTCGAATATTACATTTAAAGAAAGCATTACAAATACTATTACAAACATAAATTCGAATTTTTCGAATTCGAATATAAATTCGAATTTTTCGAATTTGAATATTGCATAATTCGAATATTACATTTAAAAGCATTAGAAATACTATTACAATCTAAATTCGAATTTTTCGAATTTGAATACACGTATTGCATAATTCGAATATTACATTTAAAGAAAAAGCATTAGAAATACTATTACAATCTAAATTCGAATTTTTCTAATTCGAATATTGCATAATTCGAATATTACATTTAAAGAAAAAGCATTAGAAATACTATTACAATCTAAATTCGAATTTTTCGAATTCGAATATTGCATAATTCGAATATTACATTTAAAGAAAAAGCATTAGAAATACTATTACAAACTAAATTCGAATTTTTCAAATTCGAATATTGCATAATTCGAATATTACATTTAAAGAAAAAGCATTAGAAATACTATTACAATCTAAATTCGAATTTTTCGAATTCGAATATTTTCGAATGTAATCGTAAAATTCAAAACCGAACATTCGAAAATCGAATGTTAGAATGTTATGTAAACATTCTAAATGCGATTCGAAGGAACGAATGTGTTAAAATTCGTGCCGTTTTTCGAATGTTGCGAAACATTCGCCCATCCCTAGTCACTGCCCAGCCCACCAATAAGGCTGCAAGTTTCCCACATTTGCCAGCTTCTAACTCAAAGACTTATTGTGCCCTCCCTTTTAGTTTCTAAAACCTGTTCTAAAATTATAAGCCTGTTTGCTTTCTATTTTATTCTTATCAAACTATTAATGATTTGTTAAGCTATAAAAGTTATAAACTTAACTCCCAGTAACTTGTGCAAAGTACATAAGTCAGCATCCATAGCAAAGACAAACACATTGTACACTCACATATAAATAGAAAGAATAGGTTGATGTTTATGCATTTAGGTTCATTCTGGATTATGAGGTGGGGTGAAATGCTTTTTGTACTTGGAATTGTTTTACTCTAGAATTTTTATCGTTTAAAAAGATAGATAATCCTTGTATTACCCATTCCCCAGTTTTGCATAACCAAAACAGTTATATTAATATATGTTTTACCTTTGTGATTACCATGTACCTAAGCCTCTGCAGACTGCCCCCTTAATTCAGTTCTTTTGAAAGACTTGAGGTTTGCCAATCAGTGCTGATAAATAACTTCATGGGAGTAAGCACAATGTTATATATATGATACACATGAACTAGTGCTGTCTAGATGTGAAAAACTGTCAAATGCATTCAGATAAGAGGCGGCCTTCAAGAGCTAAGAAATGAGCATATGAGCCTACATAGGTTTAGCTTTCACCTAAGAATTACAAGAGAACAAAGCAAATTTGATGATAAAAGTAAATTGTAAAGTTGTTTAAAATCACATGCCCTATCTGAATTATGAAAGTTTAATTTTGACTAGACTGTCCCTTTAAGATAGTAGTAGAATTTATGTCCTGACATTTTAGGAGAAAATAAACTGTTGTATCATTTTAGAGTAGTTTATTTTCTCACCAAAATCTGTACATCCCTTTCATTAAATATATGGAATTTTCATTTAAAAAAAATATCCTGGTCCATGCATGCCAGTTACAATAGAGTGTCAGAAGTATCTATATTTATAGTATCCAGTCTTTCCAAATATTTCAATGGGAAATAATATTTCTAAGTGATATACAGCTGCATGACTACATAATACAAAAAAAATTGGCTTTCATTTTTCTATTTCATTTTCCATATTTTCTCTTTAAACTCTACAACCTTTTAATAAAGTTTGTTCACTGCTGCAGGTAATCTATAGCACTTAAAATACATTAAAACATCTCTAAAATATATGGCTTTAGGTTTCTGGATATATGTTTATTTATTGCATCTGCTAAAGCCAGACAGCATATCCTTATAAATAAGTTGTGATTCTTGGTTGTCTTTCTGGGAATATTCTTAGCAGCCTATTCCACTGTTTAAAAAACTGCACTGTGATCTTGACAAATGTAAAACGTCAGCTTTAATGTATCAGACCTATCAGCTCAATGAAAATAACTCAGAAGTATTGATTACCTAATGATTTTTGGTGTATTCATTAACGTCTATGGGAAGATCATCTCCTCAGAGCACCCGAAGTGCTGATGACATATTAGAGTATTGCTGATTGTTTATTAGAAAACTGATTAGTTAGTGGATCGGTGTGCCAAAATATACTACCTTTTACTGCTTGATAAACTTGGAATGAAGGCATTTAGTACTTTTTTTAGGACTTTAGTGTTATTGGGTAGGACTGTAAAATAAAACTTGTGATTTAATTTCAGCCATATTATGTCACGGCTTTAATAAACTATTTTAATGGAACTTTATTAAGTTGCTTAAAGAAGAATATGGGGTAGTTAATCTAAAGAATAATGTGTGGAAATAGCAACCATGTATTCATCCTGCTAACATCTATCATTATAAACACACACACACACATATATATTTATACATATAAATTAATAAATATAAATAAACAAACACACATATCACACATCACACAAACATATATATATTCTTTAATAAAAGTGAAATCTAGAAAATCCAAAACACTAGGAAAATAAGACAAAAAAAACTGAATCGTGTACAGGAGAAATAACTCTATAGCAATAAAATACACATTTTTGACACGTTGACCTCTAAACCTCTTTAATTAATTACTAAAATCTATTTACAGAACATCCAGAGAAAATCAATATCATAAATTCCATTTTTTTTTTACCTTACTCTGTCCATTCTTCTAGCAGTTGTGTAATGGGAACTATTTACTACAACATAATATAGACAATCTTTTAGTAAAGTGAACCCTTAAAGGTATGTTTAGGTGGAAACTAGTCTTTTAAAAATTCATTCAGAGGCTCTCTCTCTACTAGGGAATAGACATTTACTATACAATTGTTAAATTTGTTTATTTTATAACTGACTGTTATTATTTTTACTATATTTTCTGTCTTTGAATCCAATAAAATAAAAGTATATGCTTGTTATTTTAACCTTGTTTACGGGCACTAAATTGTATAAACCTTTACTAAGCTGTTTTGTAATTTCATGAGATAGTAGAAGGGTATTTTAATATCATAAACATCTAAATTGAAAAATGCACAGGAGGAAAACAAGACATATTAATTTCATTGTGGACGTTATTTTTAACTTTTAAATTATAACACAAACTTGTAGTTGTAGTCTGGGAAACTGATTATAATTAAAGTGACATTAAACCAAAACATTTTCTGTCAAGATTCAGATTGAGGATACAATTTTAAACAATTTCACAGTTGACTTCTATTAAGGAAGTTGCTTTTGTTCTCTTAGTATTCTTTGTTGAAGGAGCAGCAATGCACTACTGGAGCTCGCTGAACACACTGGGGGCATCACAAGATGTATATATGTGCAACCGCCAATCAGCAGCTAGCTCCCAGTAATCCATTGCTGCTCCTGAGCCTACCTAGGAATGATTTTTAACTAAGGATACCAAGAGAATTAAGCAAATTGGATAAAATATTTAAATGGGAAAGTTGTTTAAAATGTCATGCTCTGTCTGAATCATAAAAAAAAAATTGGGTTTCATGTCTTTTTATCCCAATAAAGAACATCACTGCCACAGTTTCTGTAAAACTAGCAAACTGAAGTTTATTTAAACTATTTATTAAACTTCAAAAACTTACATTTTCACTTATAAAGGGAAGCAGATCAATTCACCCCTGCCATGAGTGTCAATGGTTGGAAATTCTAGAGTTTAATGAAAAAAAGACAAATGTGTTTGGTTTATTATTTTAATATATACACTAATTTAGAAAAACATAGATTTTAAATGTTTTATGATGATGGTAAATAAATTAGTCCAAAATTTAGGAAATCTCGGGCATGGAAAGAGACATTTGTGCTACACAATTTATGCTTCTGAAACTTCAGCAAAATTGTTTGCAACATAAAAATAATTTTGCATCTGAAAGGGGACATTAAATAAAAAAAATTCTGATTCACCTAAAAGATGGGTTTTTGAAATACAATATATACAGTGGGTATAAAAAGTCTACACACCCCTGTTAAAATGTCAGGTTTCTGTGATGTAAAAAAATGAGACAAAGATAAATCATTTCAGAACTTTTTCCACCTTTAATGTGACCTATAAACTGTACAACTCAATTGAAAAACAAACTGAAATCTTTTAGGTAAAGGGAAATAAAAATAAAAAAATAAAATAATATGGTTGCATAAGTGTGAACACCTTTTTATAACTGGGGATGTTGCTGTGTTCAGAATTAAGCAATCACATTCAAAATCATGTTAAATAGTAACAGTAATAGAGTCAGTACACACCTGTCATCATTTAAAGTGCCTCTGATTAACCCCAAATAAAGTTCAGCTGTTCTAGTAGGTCTTTCCTGACAATTTGTTAGTCGCATCCTACAGCAAAAGCCATGGTCCGCAGAGAGCTTCTAAAGCATCAGAGGGATCTCATTGTTAAACGGTATCAGTCAGGAGAAGGGTACAAAAGAATTTCCAAGGCATTAGATATACCATGGAACACAGTGAAGACAGTCATCATCAAGTGAAGAAAATATGGTGCAACAGTGACATTACCAAGAACTGGATGTCCCTCCAAAATTGATGAAAAGCAGAGAAGAAAACTGGTCTGGGAGGCTGCCAATAGGCCTACATCAACATTAAAGGAGCTGCAGGAATATCTGGCAAGTACTGGCTGTGTGGTACATGTGACAACAATCGCCCATATTCTTCATATGTCTGGGCTATGGGGTAGAGTGGCAAGATCGAAGCCTTTTCTTACAAAAAAAAACATCCAAGCCCGGCTAAATTTTGCAAAAACACATCTGAAGTTTCCCAAAAGCATGTTACAAAAGGTGTTCTGGTCTGATGAAACCAAAGTTTAACTTTTTGGCGAAAACAACACTGCATATCACCAAAAGAACACCATACCCACAGTGAAGCATGCTGGTGTCAGCATCATGCTTGGGTCTGTTTTTCTTCAGCTGGAACTGGGGCCTTAGTCGAGGTAGAGGAAATAATGAACAGTTCCAAATACCAGTCAATATTGGCACAAAACCTTCAGGCTTCTGCTAGAAAGCTGAACATGAAGAGGAACTTCATCGTTCAGCATGATAATGACCCAAAGCATACATCCAAATCAACAAAGGAATGGCTTCACCAGAGGAAGATTAAAGTTTTGGGATGGCCCAGCCAGAGCCCACACCTGAATCCAATTCAAAATCTGTGGGGTGATCTGAAGAGGGATGTGCACAGGAGATGCCCTCGCATTCTGAAAGATTTAGAGTGTTTTTGCAAAGAAGAGTGGGCAAATCTTGCCAAGTCAAGATGTGCCATGCTGAAAAAATCATACCCAAAAAGACTGAGTGCTGTAATAAAATCAAAAGGTGCTTCAATAAACTTTTAGTTTAAGGGTGTTCATACTTCATGCAACCATATTATTTTATTTTTTTATTTTTATTTCCCTTTACCTAAAAGATTTCAGTTTGTTTTTCAATTGAGTTGTACAGTTTATTGGTCACATTAAAGGTGGAAAAAGTTCTGAAATGATTTATCTTTGTCTCATTTTTTTACATCACAGAAACCTGACATTTTAACAGGGGTGTGTAGACTTTTTATATCCACTGTACATATATATATATATATATATTTATTTATTTATGTGCGTGTGTGTGTATAGTTTTTAAATGGAGCTCCTGTTGGTTTCAAAGTCAGATTAAATAGCTTTAAAGTGATAGTAAATCCTAGTGTTCTTGAAATGCTAGGATTTACCACTTACCAGTACAACAAATAAATGTGACTTTCAGTCATGAAGCATACCATAAGTTCCTTTATTTGTCTGCAGCACTCACCGCACTGAGCGCCCCATGCCGCCCACAGCAGAACGCTATTTTTCGCTTATGTGACGCTTAGCCAAAAGCGTGTTAGCTATCCGACATATTGCCAACTGGACCACACGGCTATTGGCTAAGAGGTGGAAACGTCACCTCATTGAAAAAATAATGTTCTGCTGTGGGCAGGCTAAAGCGCTCAGTGCAGCAAACGCTGCAGATAAATAAAGGAACTTTCAGCATGAAGTATTTTATACTTCATGACTGAAAGTCCCCTTTATTTGTTGCACTGATAAATCCTAGCGTTTCAGAAACGCTAGGATTTACTATCACTTTAAATATATTTTTTCATGCAAAAATATATGCAAATATATATATATTTGTTTAAAAATATATATTTTATTTTTTTCAGTTTAAATCCACTTGAATTTAAAGGTAAATTATCTAATTATTCCTTTTAACGTGGAGAATTTAAAACCTTGAGTACTGTTTAACAATGAAAAAAAGAAAAGCAAATATATTGGAAAAAATATATGTGACATACATTTTAAAACATATTTATACATTTACAAATAGTATTTCTACGTTTCATATCTGAACCTATGTATTTCATGGCTAGAAATCTACTTCTATGGTGCATTGGTGATATTTGTCATTTGTAGGTAAATTATTTCATTGATAATTTATTGAAGACCCCCAAATCTACACAATTCAGAACTATAAGGTTGAACTGGTTTATCTAGTAGTTGTGTCTGACACAATTAACTTTGCTATAGTGGTCTCCAACCAATTATGAGTATGAGTGGCTTACCAGAGGGGGGAAAAATAATGTATATTCCCATTGCAGGAACTTGCTAATGATGTTATTCCTCCTACCTTTCCAACCTCACTATTTTTGTGGAACATACACACAACATCTGCAGCTAATTTTGAAAGGTCAAACGAAGGCACAAAAAAGGATATTGAATGGCAATGGCTCCTTGTTGATTCAATCTGTTGTCTAGATTATTTAAACTCAATTTGATAACTAATGGAAAGGGATAATTGGATCCCTTAGATCAGTAATAGCTTATAAATGAAAAACAAAACAAAATGTATGCTTAACTGATAAATGTTTTTCTTTCATGGTGGTTGTATGTATGTATTGGGTACTTGTAAAGCGCAGCTAATCACCCGTAAGGGTCTCAAGGCGCTGCTCATTTTATCAACCTCGGAAGGATGAAAGGCTGAGTGGACCTACAAACCATTACTTTTGGGATTCAACTCCTGGCCAGTAGCAGGAGGCAAAGATACTCAACATCCAACAAGCCTTTAATCCCTCTTACCTTTCTGGTATCCCAGTCTAATGTATAGCTGAGAAAAAGAGACAAATAGAGTAGTAAGAAAAGAAAAAAAATATGGATGGGTCTCATAGCCTCTTACCATCATGGAATAAATTAATTTATCAGGTTAGCATAAATGTTGTTTTCTTTCATAAGCAGGTGAGAGTACACAAGTCATTACTCTTGGGATCTAATACCCAAGCTGTGGAGTCCATGAGTAAATGGGTGTGACAATAATTAAAGGCAGACACATATTTTTCAACCATTAAGACTGTAGGACGTTCCTTTCAAAAACTATCCCAAAAGAAAAGTGAGTAAAGAAGATCAAGTTTCTGCTATGTAATCTACATAACAGAGACCTCATTTTAAAAATGGCCCCAAACTGGAACTAATCTAGTAAAAATAACTGTAAAAATTCTGGTAAAAAATGTCCTGCTTCCAATAAAGCCATACTGAATAAGAACTTTAACCAGAAAGCTAAAGAAACAACTGTAGTCGTCTGACTCATAAGTGGGCAAATTATTATTATTTTTTTTAATGATTTTTATAGGGGAGATTATGACAATACGCATTTTACAGATTGCGTTAACATTTGAAACAGAGGAAAACATTTGTAGTACAAGTTAAAGTTAAGCGTTCAAGATACATCAATGAGTAATCCCAAAAACCCACTACATACAAAATTATACTATCATTTTTGTAATATAATCATGTACCCCTAAATAAGCTACTGTGCTAAAAATAAGAAGTATATTCCCTTGGGTGAATAGTGGCCTCTCTTGGACCACACTAAATAATGTAGTGAAATATAGGAGAATAAAATAATTAAAACAATGCCACTCACTTTGGAGATATATCATGTTCATAAATACCTAGGGGATTAGATTACTTATACTCTTACAAAGTATCCATATATTGCTGTATAAGCCCATTTACATGAAAACATTTTCTATCCAGTAATAATAATGGATAAATCTTAAAAACTAGACATATTAGATGCCTATGGAAAGAGTGAAGCCATTCTAGTCATGCTTTAGGAGATCCAGATCCAGACACCAACACAAAATGTCAATGTACCAGAGAAATACATTGGGTAGGAATTTCTTCACCACAACACACTGTAAGTGACCCAGTAGTAGCCAGGCATATTTGAGTAAATTAGTTACATGGTACCCAGAGTTTCCACACAATCTTAAAACTGCATGACCCAGGAAGATATCCCCTAGACAGCAGTAAGGAAAGAGTTAGAACATATAACAAATTGTAAAAGATGTCCAAAGTCAGTAAAAGTATTTAACAGCGTGTTAACATATTTGCCCAAGTTCACAGAGAAATATCAAACTGACAATCGTCTGTGACGGCATCAGAATGAGGCTCCCATAGGACCCTATGGAAGAGCGCACTTGTGAGTGCATTATTGTGCACTGGTATTACAAAGTGGAGCAATAATATCACTTGCATGCAAGCGATATTTAGTGCTACACTTGTAATATAGCCCTTAGATTATTAATCAAGAGTTCAATCTCTAAATCATAAATTTGATAGGCCTGAGATAAAAGAAGAAGAAGGATAATGACTCAATGGTAAAAGCCAAAAATAAAAATTTAACATTCAGTTTAGGACTGCATAACCAGTTCTGCCTTATCAAGCTGAAGCAAACAGAATTATTGATTAGCAAAAGTACTTGATGATAACTATGACTCTGTAGGTACAACAGATGAAGTAACAAAAAGGAAAGCTAGATGAAATACCAATTAGAAGTCTTCAGAAACTGAGATTAAATATTCCTGGTTCTGGTAAAGCATCTGAAAAAGAGAGGATTAAACAAAAAACATAAGGTCTAAAAGTAAACTAAGTCATGTATACACAAACTGGTATAACACACTTTAAACGAGAAACCCTTCTCCTAGATAAAGCAATAGTACCCTAAAGCAATCCGCCTCACAATTCATTCCTTGAAGGTGAAATGCAGAAAGAGAACAGATCTCAGTTCAAGTCAAATTCAAGTGACTTCCATTATTGGTAAAGAAACTACAGGATCATCTCTGCCACAGCAGTGAACTTGACCTACTAGAAAAACAGAGACAAGTATCTCATATTCATAAAAAGCCAAGTCTGAGAAGAAAGAAGATTGTACAAAGTACAAAGATATTAAATGGAAACCTTGCCTGCTGGGGAAACAAGCTTTTTGTGTCAAATCCCAGACTGCACCCCAATCAAGAGACTGGTGTCAGAAGAAAATATTGACCAAAAACAAAACTAATAAAAAATGTCTCCTGAAAACTGGAGTGGAGAATAGACCACTAGGACAAAGACTGTTTAACAGGAGTCCAAAATGATTACGAAGAAAACGGATTGTAATCCCTGCATTAAGAAAATAGCAAGCTAAATTGTTAAGGCTAATATAGAACATGCAAAGGTACAGACAGATAAACAATTCACCCAAACTTATATACATAGAACAAATAATGGAAGAAAGAACAAGCTGTTTGAACTTGGATCTGCATTGATCCATAACAAAAGTGTCATGGTACAGTCTACAAAGACTCTCAGAAATGAAACTCATAACTGTGGAAAAATAATTTTCTGAAAATTGATTCTCCTTCCATGCCTTCAAAGAACAACAGAAAACTGTTTTTAAAAACAGAGAAAACAAAATCTAAATGAAAATAGATTCTATACTTGAAACTATACCAACACCCTGAGGTGTTTATGCAAAATTCTGGGAGCTATAGTAAGTTCCAAAGGAAGAACCACAATCAAAAAACCTTTGTCTTGAAGGACAAAATTAGTAACTGGTGGTGGTCATAACATAGCTTTAAAGGTCATAACGTAGCTTTAAAATGAATAATGACTGAAATGTTGATCAGTTGATCCAAAAGAAGCTGCATATAGGCTTCTTACATATCTGTATCAGGATAAAGTTCTGATTATCATAAAAGCATAAATTATGCTTACCTGATAATTTCATTTGCATCTGTATGGGAAGAGTCCACAGCTGCATTCCTTACTTGTGGGAAATACTGAACCTGGCCACCAGGAGGAGGCAAAGACACCCCAGCCAAAGGCTTAAATACCTCCCCCACTTCCTCATAACCCCAGTCATTCTGCAGAGGGAACAAGGAACAGTAGGAGAAATATCAGGGTGAACAAGGTGCCAGAAGAAAAAATTTCAAATTTAGGGCCGCCTATCGGAGAGCACAGGCGGGAGCTGTGGACTCTTTCCATACAGATGGAAATTAAATTATCAGGTAAGCATAATTTATGTTTTCCATCTTAATATGGGAAGAGTCCACAGCTGCATTCCTTAATTGAGGGAAACATATACCCAAGCTCTAGAGTACACAGAATACTAACGGGAGGGAAGAAAGAGAGGCGGACCCTAATCTGAGGGCACCACACTCTCAAAACCTTTCTCCCGAAGGCTGCTTCAGCAGAAGCAAAAACATCAAACTTGTAAAAGTATGCAACGAGAACCAGATAGCCGCCTTACAAATCTGATCCATAGAGGCCTCATTTTTGAAGGCCCAAGAGGAAACCACTGCTCTCGTAGAATGAGCCGTAATCGTCAGAGGAGGCTTATGTCCCACCATTTCTATGCTAAACAGATGACACTCCTCAGACAAAAAGATAAGGAAGTCGAAGAGGCCCTCTGATCCCTTCGCTTCCCGGAAAAGAGAACAGAGAAAGAGGTTTGTCTAAATTCCTTCGTGGCCCGAAGATAGAACTTTAAGGCACATCCAGAAATATGTTGTAAACGTTCCTTCGATGAAGAAGGATTAGGACATAGGAAAAGAACCACAATCTCTTGATTGATGTTGCAAATTGACACAACATTAGGAAGAAAACCTAACTTGGTTCGTAGAACAGCCTTATCGGCATGAAAATCCAGATAAGGATGGACGCATTGTAAGGCAGCAATCACACATACTCTGCATGCAGAAGCAATAGTCAGTGGAAAAGGAACCTTCCAAGACAACAATTTAGTGTCTACTTCATGCATAGGCTCCAACGGAGCCCGTTGAATAACCTTAAGGACAAGATTTAAACTCCAAGGAGGAGCCTTAGATCTAAACACAGGTGTGATCCCAGCAGAGACTTAACAAATGGCTGTACATCTAGAAGCTCTGCAAACCTGTTGTGCAGTAACATAGACAAGGCCGAAAACTGCAACACAGACTTGCAGAAAAGCCCTTCTCCAGTTAATCCTGGAGAACAGAATAAATAGGTCCTCCACACCTTATGATAGATGAGATGAGCAAACAGCTTATGAGCTTGAATGAGAGTAAAAATAACTCTCTCAGAAAACCCTCTCTTGGCTAGGACTAAGCGTTCAATCTCCACGCAGTCAGCCTCACAGAATATAGACATTGATGAACAGAGACCTTCGTCAGCAGATCCCTGCGACAGGGTAACTTTCACGCAGGAGATGATGACATCCCCACTAGATCCACGAACCATATCCTTCGCGGCCATGGCAGAGCAGTCAGTATCACTGACGCCTGCTTAACTCGAGCCACTACACTAGGAAGTAGTGGTAATGGTCGGAAAGGATAAGTTAGATTGAACCTCTAAGTCACCGCTAATGCATCTATTAGCTCCGCCTGAGGATTCCTGTACCTCGACCCCTATCTGGGTAGTTTGGTATTGAGACGTTATAAGATCTTTCTCTTGCAAATCTCTGCAAACACTCGGGATGGAGAGACCATTCACCCGGATGAAAGGATTGTCTGCTGGGGAATCCGCTTCCCAGTTGTCCACACACGGAATGTGAATAGCTGACAGAGAACAAATGCGGGTCTCCCCCACACCAGAATCCGAGATACTTCCCTCAAAAATAGGGAGCTTCTTGTTTCCCCCTGATGGTTGATGTAAGCCACCAAGGATATATTGTTTGATTGGAATCTGACTAACTGGAACGAACCCAGCAGAGGCCAAGCCTTCAGAGCAAGATCCAAAATGAGATCAGGAAGGAGACCAGATGCCCTGTGCCTTCCTGGCACCCCAGATGGCTCCCCATCCAGACAGACTCGCAACCGTAGTCACAATCACCCAGGATGGTCTTGAGACGGACGTCCATCAGGACAAGTGATCTGGACAAAACCACCAAGAGAGCGATTCTCACGATTGGTTGTTCAGTGAAATCTGTTGAGACAGATCCGAATAATCGTCATTCCACTAGTTCAGCATGCGCAGTTGCAACAGTCTGAGGTGAAACCTGGCAAAGGAAATGATGTCCAAGCTGGACACCATTAGACCGATCACCTCCATACACTGAGCCACAGATGGCCTTAATGAGATCTGGAGGGCAAGACATGTTGAAGCTAGCTTGCAATGTCTCTGGTCTGTTAGAAACATTCTCAAGTCTATGAAGACTATTATAGTACCCAAAAATTCTACCCTGGTACTTGATACAAGAGAACTCTCTCTAGATTATCTGCCATCCATGGGATCGAAGAAGACAGAGGAGATATTCCGAATGGTCCACTCTTCGAAAAATTTCTTTAGCTAGACCAAACAGAAGGGCAATAAACTGGAAGTGCTGGCCGAGGAATGTAAACCTTAGGAACTGGAAGTGGTCCTTGAGGATTGGTACGAGAAGGGATCATCCTTCAGATCTATCAAGGTCATGAACTACCCCTCTCAAATGAGGGGAAGAATGGACCTTATTGTTTCCATCTGTAACAAGGGGACATTTAAAAACCTGCTTAAGCACTTTAGGTCCAGAATCGGACGGAAAGTTCCCTCCTTCTTAGGGACCATGAAAAGGTTTAAATAGTATCCCAAACCTCTCACTGCGATAGGCACCGGGACAATAACTCCTAGAGGACAGATCCTCTAGGAGTTATTGTCCCTCCTTTCTGGTCAAGAAGACAGGAGCAATCTGCCCTTGGGTGGCTGAGACTTAAACCCTATCTTGTAACCCTGAGCTATGACCTCCAGGACCCATGGATCCTGCATGTCCCTGAACCAAGCAACTGAAAAGAGCAACATACTGCCCCCTACACGATCCAGAAGAGGACTGGGGACCGCCCATTCATGTCAACGTAGACTCGGCGGGCTTTTTGCTCTGCTTGGATTTATTCCAGGACTGAGCCGGCTTCCAAGAGCTCTTAGTTTGCTCTGGCTTAGCGGAGGACTGCTGACATGGGCTTTATCAGAACGAAAAGAACAAAAATCGTCCCTTAGAAAAGTTCATATACTCTTGCGGTGGGAGGGCACCCTTGCCCCCTGTGACCGTGGAGATAATTGAGTCCAGGACTGGACCAGACAAAATCATTCCCTTAAAGGGAGGGAAGAAATCTAGACTTAGAAGTCATATCCGCAAACCATGACTTCAGCCAGAGTCCGACGGGCCCCAACAGAAAAAGCTGAAGCCATAGCATTTAAGCGAATAAATTGCCTAATAGCAGCACCGATAAAAAAAATTAACAACCCTCAAGGCCGTAAATCTTTTCTGAGTAACATTGAGGGGATCCTCCACCCTGATCAAATCCTATGAGTCACACCAGAAGGTAGTTTCTCCAGTAACCGCGGCAACAGCCGCCGCCGGTTGAAACAAATATCTTGTATGTTGAAACATCTTTCTTAAAAGAGTTTCCATCTTTTATCCATGGGCTCTTCAAACAAAGAACTATCCTCAAGCGGGATAGTAGTACATTTAGCAAGGGTGAAGATAACGCCATCCCATTTAGGGACGGAACCTAACAATTCCGTTGAGAGTCCAGGACCGGGGACAATTCGTTAAAGGGAGAAGAGGGGAAAAGGAATCCAATCCTGTCCCATTCATTCTTAATAATGTTCACTATCTAACAGGAGCAGGGAAGGATAAGGTACCACCCTGTCCTCAAACTCTATCCAATTTAGGAATTAAAGGTTCATCAGGCAATTTGACCTCTGAATTCGCAAAAAACTTCCTTTAGAAGAAAGCGCAAATTCCTAAACTAAAGTCTGCTTCCCCCACAGCCGGAGGTTTAGAGGCAGCAGACTCCGACCCAGAATGTTTATACTCTGAAGTCTCAGAAAGAACTTCATCCTCGGATAACCCTCAGTTAAATCCAATAAATTATTGGATGTACTCTGGGAAGGAGTGCAATATGTCACCTTTCGCTTGCGCTTAGCAGGGCAACGTACAGCATTAAAGGCCACAGACACCACCGTCTGAACTGCGCAGTAACTTCTGGTGAAAAAAGGCCCCCTCCAAATGGAGGATCAGCAATGCTATGGGAAAACTGCATGTGTAGAGATATAAGAATGTGGGGTACGCACCTCACTGGACGACAACTCCTCAGAGGTGGATGGCTCAGTGGTATCAAACATGTTTGATATTATCACATTATCAAGGCATATGGAACATAATTGAGAGGGTGGAACAAAGGCCTCCTCACCATATAAACAGGAATTACTCATTAGAAATAGAGGGAGTGCCCTCTAAAGTAACAGAATCCTCCATGGCTAGTGCAATACCTGGAGAACTAGAGAAATAAAACATCTTATTTTATTAAAAAATAAACGGCACCCTTATACCCCAATGGCTGGGGCACTCACCACCTCCTATGACCCAGACAGTACAGAGATTTATGACTCCTCTCTGATAGACACCCGGTCAGGAAAAACGGGAATGAATCACATGGTGCACAATGCAGGACCGTCCCTGCATCTCCGGACTCTAACTTTCATCCATGATCTCACTGAGAGGCTGACAAGACTACTTAAAACTACAGTCCCATCTCGAAGAGTACTACCCTCCATAAGAGACTACTCCGAAATCTTCTAACACTTCTCTGCCAACCTCCTGTGACGAAAGGCAAAAAATGACTGGGGTTATGAGGAAGTGGGGGAGGTATTTAAGCTGGCTGGGGTGTATTTGCCTCCTTCTGGTGGTCAGGTTCAGAATTTCCCACAAGTAAGGAATGCAGCTGTGGACTCTTCCCATATTAAAATGGAAGCATCTTACCTACAGATGACAAATCTGAGGAGTCTTTGTGATGCATGGATCCTCAGCGGTGGTCCTCGCCGGTGTGGAGGATCCTTTTCATGTGATTGTCCGTCGCACACTGAAGATTTAATGCAAGGTACCCCATATTTATTGGGGTACCTTGCATTCCTTTTGGCTGAAATTTTTAAATCAGCCAATAGGATTTCAGTAGCTCTAATCCTATTGGTTGATTTAAAAATGTTAGCCAATAGGAATGCAAGGTACCCAAAATTGAATGCGGTACCTTGCATTCAATCTTCCGTGTACGACAGACATCGGATGCAGAGAAGCCTCCACTCCGCCGAAGACCACGGCTGAGGATCCACGCATCGGGGAAGACAGTTCCGCACTGCGCCGCCCCTCCTTCGTTCTGGATGAAAATAGAAGATGATAGAGCCACCTGGAAGACGACCTTCTCCGCGGGACTTTTAGGAAATAGTGAGAAATTATTTGGGGCTTAGTTTTGGGCTTTTTTTTTATTTTTTGGGGTGGCTTTTTTTTTTTAAGATTAGTGTTTTTTGGGCTGGAAAAGAGCTGATTGCCCTTTTAAGGGCAGAAAAGAGCTGAATTACTTTTTAAGAGGAAATGATCATACAAATGCCCCTTTAAGGGTATGGGTAGTTTAGGTTTTTTTTAGTGTTAGTTTTTTTTTATCTTGGAGGTTTGGGTAGGTGGGTGGGTTTTACTGTTAGGGGGATTAAGTAATTTTTTAATGTAAAAGAGCTGTTTAACTTAGAGCAATGCCCTACAAAATGCCCTTTTAAGGGCTATTGGTAGTTTAGTATTAGATTAGGGGGTGTTTTTATTTTGAGGGGGATTTTTTAATTTTATAGGGGTATTAGTTTAGGTTTAAATTTTTTATTTTGGATAGCTTTGTTTATTTTTAGTTTATTTGTATTTTTTAAACATAGACTGCCCTCAGGGCTGGCTTATCGCCTAGTATGTATATAAATGAGTACAGTATAACATGCTCCATAATGTACTTAGAAAAACACAGACAAAAAAATACAAGACCACCAAAGCAACTTTATTGTTCAATTTGAATATACATAACAGTAAATAAATAATGTTGCAATATGTAACAGGGACTTTATGAATAAATATTGTAAGAGAGAAATATGAAAATAAAAGCCCTATTTGTGATTTAAAAAGAAGAACAATTGTATATACAGGTTGAAACCCCTGTATCCAAACAGCTTGGGACTGGAAAAAGGTTTTGAATTTAGGAATAGTTTTACCTTTGCATCTGTAAAATGGGACAGTTTGGAGATCGGATTGTGACCAAGTGTAAACAACAATATCTTATGTCATTTGTGTAATATTTACATGTCACAATTTGCTTATACATGCAACTTAAAGGTAGTTTTACAGAATTGTAATACTTTTGTATACACAGTACAGTTCTGTAATCAAGAAGGCAATAGTTATTGTTTAAAATAAATATAGACTATCATTTACATTTTACAACAAAAAAAAAAAAAACAACAACACCAAAGAGACAAAAACATATGAATGAAAAAGATTTGATTTCTGAATAATTCTGGATTTGGAGATTTGTACCTGTATATATATAATTTACAATATAAACCTGGTTTTTAAAAGTAGTAACTTACCCCCTACTGCAGGTATAGCACAGGAAAAAGGGACACAGGGGTAAAATAAAACAAGCTAGGCCTCAATGATACAGTTCAAATGGCGGAATAGCACTTTGGAAAAACTGCCAGCTGTTTAACAGCGTTGTTCAACTGCCAAATAAAATGAACTGTCAAAAGACTAACTGAATATGAGCATGCAAACCCCCCCCCAAAAAAAACAATAGCATAAAAGAAAAATAGGAAAGCACCAGTGTGCACTAAACTATATAATACAATATATATATATATATATATATATATATATATATATATATATATATATATATATATATATACATTTAAAAAGGGGCTGTTATGCACATTCAGAAAAACTGAAGCATGTAAACCAGTGTTTTCCAAACCCAACCCCAATCCTATCAGCCAATTGGAATTAAGGTAGGAAAAATCCCATTGGCTGATGCAATCAGCCAATAGGATTGACCTCGCATTCTATTGGCTGATTGGAACAGCCAATAGAATGCAAGCTCAATCCTATTGGCTGATTGGATCAGCCAATCGGATTGAACTTAAATCCTATTGGCTGATTGCAAAAAGCCCTTTTAAGGGCTATTTGTAATTTAGTATAGGGTAGGGAATTTTATTATTTTGGGGGGCTTTTTTATTTTGTTAGGGGGATTAGATTAGGTGTAATTAGTTTAAAATTCTTGTAATTGTTTTTTCCGTAATTTAGTTTATTTAATTTAATTGTAATTAATTGTAGGTAGTTTAGGTAATTAGTTTAATTATAGTGTAGTGTTAGGTGTAATTGTAATTTAGGTTAGAATTTATTTTACAGATAAATTTGTACTTATTTTAACTAGGAAGTTATTAAATAGTTAATAACTATTTAATAACTATTGTACCTAGTTGAAATAAATACAAAGTTGCCTGTAAAATAAATATAAATCCTAAGGTAGCTACAATGTAACTATTAGTTATATTGTAGCTATCTTAGGGTTTGTTTTATAGGTAAGTATTTAGTTTTAAATAAGATTAATTTATTTAATTGTAGTAATTTAATTTCATTTTAATTAAATTATATTTAAGTTTGTGGGCTTAGACTTAGAGCTAGACTTAGGTTTAGGGGTTAATAAATTTAATATAGTAGCGGCGACGTTGGTGGTGGCAGATTAGGGGTTAATAAATGTAGGTAGGTGTCGGCGATTTTAGGGACGGCAGATTAGGCATTAATAAAATTTAACTAGTGTTTGCAAGGCGGGATTGCGGCGGTTTAGGGGTTAATAAATTTATTAAAGTGGCTGCGATGTCCGGTCGGCAGATTAGGGGTTAAATAATTTTATTATAGTGTTTGCGATGTGGGGGGTTAATATGTAGTTTATGGGTGTTAGTGTACTTTGTAGCACTTTAGTTAAGAGCTTTATGTTACGGCGTTAGCCCATAAAACTCTTAACTACTGAGTTTTATATGCGGTAGGAGTCTTGCCAGGAGAGGGTCTACCGCTCACTTTTTCAGGCGATCGTAATACCGGCGTTAGGCAAATCACATTAAAAAGATAGGATACGCAATTGACGTAAGGGGATTTGCGGTATACTAAAGTCGCAGAAAAAAAGTGAGCGGTAGACCCTTTCCTGCCTGACTCGTAATACCAGTGGCGTTAAAAAGCAGCGTTGGGACCCCTCAACGCTGCTTTTTAACTAGAGCACAGGTGAAACAATCAGCTCACCCATCAGCTGATTATTTCACCTGTGCTCTAGTTAAGATATAATGAATATCTGGCCTGAGTAAGGGTCCCGAGGACTGGGTTTGGGAAACACTGGTGTAAAGGATGCCTGGTACACGCAACAAATCTAGGAGCATAGCCTCATAGTGCTGGTAGAAATAAAATAGCTGGTACACGCTAAAGAAATATGTGAGCGCACAAAGAAATAAAATCACAAAGAGTACCTCTCAAACAAGATTAAAAAATCATATAAAACATATATACCTGTATACTAATATGATATGTAGTCTAGAAAGATGGTATATGTCTGTATAATAGAGATATGTAACACCTGGCTATGATGCACTTCAAAATTAGTGTACCTGCTAATAGCCTGTGGGCTATGCAAGTGCGTGAAATGGCTGCACTTACCTCAGATGCACCCGCTCTACTGTGCTTACAAGTTGCAGAAAAGACTGCTTCCAGTAGAGAGTCCATTTAGTGCAGTACCAGCAACAGCAGAGGATAACCAAAAGAGTACAATGACAAGCCAACAGGAGGAGGCTAGGGGACAAGTCCCCGCAAAACCTTTGGTAGGCTAGTGATAAACTACCACAAGAGAATACCATTCCCTGTCTAAGGAAGGGTCCCACAAAGGTCTGAGAACACCTGTTCGCAAAGAAGCTGGAGCATCTAATGTTTTTATTTTCTTCCTGTAGAGTCAAAGATAAGACTAGGATGCCAGAGTGGTGAGAGGGATTAAAGGCTTGTGGAGTGTGGGGTATCTTTGTCTCCTACTAGTGGTCAGGAGTTGAATCTCATGAGTAATGACTTGTGAACGCTCACCATCTTTTGAAAGAAATATTATTAGCATAATAATATTAGCACATTGTGTAACCTGGTTGACAAGGCAATAGAGGGGTTCCAGAAAAAAATTAAGGGCACTACATTTGGAAATTAATTTTATACAATTTCCTCCTAACATTTCTCTTACTATCACAGGAATGTATAGTGTCCATGCACTTTGTTGAAGAGACATAATATATATATATATATATATATATATATATATATCCATATCTGGAGTGCAGTCTTCAAAATTGTATTCACCAAGTCAATGAAATAAACAATTCCAAAAAAAAAGACTCCGTAATCATAAAGAGCTCATAATTCCATTATATTTTTACACACGGCAAACATAGTGTGATCCCTTTGTTTGGCATGTGAACAAATATAATGGAATTATGAGCAATGTATACACACCCATACACACATAAGTAATGATACAGAAAATATTTTTATTTAAAAAAATATCAATTTTGCATCTGTTTCTATTCTGCAGCAGATGTTTCTATTTTACAGCAAACATAACAGTAATGGCACTTACTATTAAACTACATATTATGGGAGGCTTTATGTTTTTAGATCAAAATTACATTATTTTGTTCATGCACCTCTGATATAATATAATACAATATAATATAATATGCTTATTATAAATACACTCTAAATCAGTTTGTTATATTAGAAAGTTATACCCCTATCAATTCTGCTAATAGCTATAAAATGTGCCAATTCCAATGACATTATTATGAGCACACGTAAGTCATATTAGTATAAGGGCATGAAATAGAAGCACTGTATTTTGGAATGCCCTTTGGGCACATAACTTTATATAAAGTCATTGATGTCATAAAGAAATGTTTGAACTTTATTTAGGATATAATTCATGATAGTAAAACATCCTATAATAGGCAAATTATTATTGGAGTATGATACCAATAAAGTAAACACGTAACAACATTTGTGTTTCCACACTACTGCAAGAGACAAGATCAGGAGAGGCGGAATAGCATGAAACACAACAAAAATTTTTTTTTTAAAAAGTCTTCAGTAATTGATTGGTAATTATGTAGTAAACATTAATAATGAGTAATATTATTTGCACTGTACGTATTTATACTTTTAGAGAAGCAAAGAAATGACAACAAAAGTCAACTTTATTGTCTGATGGTTTATGATAGCCAAATAACTATCAATGGCATTTAAAAATAGTTCAAAATGTTGCACTATGCACTAAACAACTTTGGTGACATGGGGATAATGAGTTGTACACTGTGAGGTTTTATAACCTTTAGGATGAGACTCTAGTTCTTTATTGGGTAGAACTTGTGAAATTACAAATGAAAAAGACCTGGTTCTTTGGCTACTTACTTAAATGGCTTTTCCCCTGTATGTGTCCGGATATGGTTATTTAATGTGGTTGCGCCAGCAAAGGCTCTTCCACAATAGCCACACTTGAAGGGTCTATCACTGGAGTGCGTGACAACATGGTTCCTTAATTCTGATGGTTGGGAGAAAGACTGGGAACAGTGTCCACACTGGTAAGGCCTAAAATAAAGAAAAACATAATTGGCACAGTTCGGTGTGGTCTCACATAAAATACTAAATAGAAATATTATTTAACTGGAAACTTGACAATTGTCTCACTAAAGAAGGTTATATAGTAACATAGTAGATGAGGTTGACAGAAGACAGAAGTCCATCAAGTTCAATCTCTACAAATCCTACTTGATTTACAATAAAAGCTCCAATTTTGCTTAAGCTAATCCTATTAAAAATGTGACCCATTTAAATCTCTGACTTATGCTTCTAGCTAGAAATGTATCTAAGGTATTTACATTCACTACCTCCTTAGGCACAATTTGATTGCTCTGACATTGAAAAAAAACGTTTAAGTTTCTGGCAATTAAGGGCTCGATTTATCAAAGCCCTACGGCTGCAAGTTCCCACAATAAATTGCTTGCCGTAATTTAACAAGCAGCGATTACCAGACCGCCGCTTCCCTAATCTCTTTGCCACCTCTAAGGTGGTGAAATTCAATCTCCGCGATCTAGTCCGACCGAGGAGATTGACAGCTCCTGCCCGCGCGTGATTGGCTGTGCGCGGGCAGGATTGCACGCAAGCGCAAAATTGCGCTCCTGTGTAATGGTGATTACCTGCGGGTAAATTCGCTCCGCCACAGGTGAGCTGAGGCGCACAGGGGCGTGTATACGCGCCCCTGTCCGCCTCAGCTTTGATAAATCTAGCCCTAAATCTCCTTTCCTCCAGCCTTAAATTATGACCTCTTGTCACAAAGAATTGCCTTGGAATAAACAGAGCTTATTTCTATAAAGTAAGGTTGACAGACTATTTGTGCTTAATTATATTTTGAACACATCTCATAAAGATCAACTATTTAAAGGACCACTAAATGCAGTATAATTGCATAATTAGCAAGTGCATAATAAAAAGACAATGCAATAACACCTACTCTAAATTTCAAATAAGCAGTAGATGATTTTTTTTCTGCCAAATTTATTTTTGCTCTTATTTTCCAGTCCCCTTGTATCATGTGACAGACATCAGCCAATCACAAACTAGTATACATATACTCTGTGAGCTTGTGCAAATGCTCAGTAGGATCTTCTTTCCCAGAAAGTGTGAATATAAAAAAACTGTGCAAAATATGATAATGGAAGCAAATTGCAAAGTGTCTTAAACCTGCATGCTCTATCTGAATCGTAAAAGTTTATTTTGACTTGAGTGTTCCTTTAAAGCAATGTAGTTAATATTTAGCTGGGGTTTTCAAAGTCAAAGATGGCGGGCCTCTCCTCTGATAATATATGTTACTTTAATTTTTCTTTTTAAAGAAATTTATAATTAGTTTTACTTAGGGTAAATTACATCTGATCCAGGGTTCACACACAGCTCTCAAACTGATTCTGCGTCTCATTGGTGTTTAAATCTGCACTTTTTACTCCTGTGTTAAATGCAAGTTACTGATCAAGACAACAAACACAGAATCTAAACAATTTGGAACTCAGTGCCTTTCTTTACATCTCACTCTTATTCCTCAACTACATGGCAAGTGTGATGGTTGGCTTCTAAAAAATGCTCTTTGTTTTGACAAAGTCACCTGCTGCTTGTGGTTTCTATAGTATAGTGAGAAGAGTCACTGCTCCTGCACTTCCCCTTATATGCTCTAACACTTTGAAAACCACTGATAAATAGCCTTTCGCAAAAAGTTTACAATCTAAAAGAAAACATTGACAAGGGTACTTGTTAAAAAAAAAAAACAGAATTTATGTTTACCTGATAAATTTCTTTCTCCAACGGTGTGTCCGGTCCACGGCGTCATCCTTACTTGTGGGATATTCTCCTCCCCAACAGGAAATGGCAAAGAGCCCAGCAAAGCTGGTCACATGATCCCTCCTAGGCTCCGCCTACCCCAGTCATTCGACCGACGTTAAGGAGGAATAATAGCATAGGAGAAACCATATGGTACCGTGGTGACTGTAGTTAAAGAAAATAAATTATCAGACCTGATTAAAAAACCAGGGCGGGCCGTGGACCGGACACACCGTTGGAGAAAGAAATTTATCAGGTAAACATAAATTCTGTTTTCTCCAACATAGGTGTGTCCGGTCCACGGCGTCATCCTTACTTGTGGGAACCAATACCAAAGCTTTAGGACACGGATGAAGGGAGGGAGCAAATCAGGTCACCTAAATGGAAGGCACCACGGCTTGCAAAACCTTTCTCCCAAAAATAGCCTCAGAAGAAGCAAAAGTATCAAACTTGTAAAATTTGGTAAAAGTGTGCAGTGAAGACCAAGTCGCTGCCCTACATATCTGATCAACAGAAGCCTCGTTCTTGAAGGCCCATGTGGAAGCCACAGCCCTAGTGGAATGAGCCGTGATTCTTTCGGGAGGCTGCCGTCCGGCAGTCTCGTAAGCCAATCTGATGATGCTTTTAATCCAAAAAGAGAGAGAGGTAGAAGTTGCTTTTTGACCTCTCCTTTTACCTGAATAAACAACAAACAGGGAAGATGTTTGTCTAAAATCCTTTGTAGCATCTAAATAGAATTTTAGAGCGCGAACAACATCCAAATTGTGCAACAAGCGTTCCTTCTTTGAAACTGGTTTCGGACACAGAGAAGGTACGATAATCTCCTGGTTAATGTTTTTGTTAGAAACAACTTTTGGAAGAAAACCAGGTTTAGTACGTAAAACCACCTTATCTGCATGGAACACCAGATAAGGAGGAGAACACTGCAGAGCAGATAATTCTGAAACTCTTCTAGCAGAAGAAATTGCAACTAAAAACAAAACTTTCCAAGATAATAACTTAATATCAACGGAATGTAAGGGTTCAAACGGAACCCCCTGAAGAACTGAAAGAACTAGATTGAGACTCCAAGGAGGAGTCAAAGGTTTGTAAACAGGCTTGATTCTAACCAGAGCCTGAACAAAGGCTTGAACATCTGGCACAGCTGCCAGTTTTTTGTGAAGTAACACCGACAAGGCAGAAATCTGTCCCTTCAGGGAACTTGCCGATAATCCTTTTTCCAATCCTTCTTGAAGGAAGGATAGAATCCTAGGAATCTTAACCTTGTCCCAAGGGAATCCTTTAGATTCACACCAACAGATATATTTTTTCCAAATTTTGTGGTAAATCTTTCTAGTTACAGGCTTTCTGGCCTGAACAAGAGTATCGATAACAGAATCTGAGAAACCTCGCTTCGATAAAATCAAGCGTTCAATCTCCAAGCAGTCAGCTGGAGTGAAACCAGATTCGGATGTTCGAACGGACCCTGAACAAGAAGGTCTCGTCTCAAAGGTAGCTTCCAAGGTGGAGCCGATGACATATTCACCAGATCTGCATACCAAGTCCTGCGTGGCCACGCAGGAGCTATCAAGATCACCGACGCCCTCTCCTGATTGATCCTGGCTACCAGCCTGGGGATGAGAGGAAACGGCGGGAACACATAAGCTAGTTTGAAGGTCCAAGGTGCTACTAGTGCATCCACTAGAGCCGCCTTGGGATCCCTGGATCTGGACCCGTAGCAAGGAACTTTGAAGTTCTGACGAGAGGCCATCAGATCCATGTCTGGAATGCCCCAAAGTTGAGTGACTTGGGCAAAGATTTCCGGATGGAGTTCCCACTCCCCCGGATGCAATGTCTGACGACTCAGAAAATCCGCTTCCCAATTTTCCACTCCCGGGATGTGGATAGCAGACAGGTGGCAGGAGTGAGACTCCGCCCATAGAATAATCTTGGTCACTTCTTCCATCGCTAGGGAACTCCTTGTTCCCCCCTGATGGTTGATGTACGCAACAGTCGTCATGTTGTCTGATTGAAACCGTATGAACTTGGTCCTCGCTAGCTGAGGCCAAGCCTTGAGAGCATTGAATATCGCTCTCAGTTCCAGAATATTTATCGGTAGAAGAGATTCTTCCCGAGACCAAAGACCCTGAGCTTTCAGGGATCCCCAGACCGCGCCCCAGCCCATCAGACTGGCGTCGGTCGTGACAATGACCCACTCTGGTCTGTGGAATGTCATCCCTCGTGACAGGTTGTCCAGGGACAGCCACCAACGGAGTGAGTCTCTGGTCCTCTGATTTACTTGTATCTTTGGAGACAAGTCTGTATAGTCCCCATTCCACTGACTGAGCATGCACAGTTGAAATGGTCTTAGATGAATGCGCGCAAAAGGAACTATGTCCATTGTCGCTACCATCAACCCGATCACTTCCATGCACTGAGCTACGGAAGGAAGAGGAACGGAATGAAGTATTCGACAAGAGTCCAGAAGCTTTGTCTTTCTGGCCTCTGTTAGAAAAATCCTCATTTCTGAGGAGTCTATAATTGTTCCCAAGAAGGGAACCCTTGTTGACGGGGATAGAGAACTCTTTTCCACGTTCACTTTCCAGCCGTGCGATCTGAGAAAGGCCAGGACGATGTCCGTGTGAGCCTTTGCTCGAGGGAGGGACGACGCTTGAATCAGAATGTCGTCCAGGTAAGGTACAACTGCAATGCCCCTTGGTCTTAGCACAGCTAGAAGGGACCCTAGTACCTTTGTGAAAATCCTTGGAGCAGTGGCTAATCCGAAAGGAAGCGCCACGAACTGGTAATGTTTGTCCAGGAATGCAAACCTTAGGAACCGATGATGTTCCTTGTGGATAGGAATATGTAGATACGCATCCTTTAAATCCACCGTGGTCATGAATTGACCTTCCTGGATGGAAGGAAGGATAGTTCGAATGGTTTCCATCTTGAAAGATGGGACCTTGAGAAATTTGTTTAAGATCTTGAGATCTAGGATTGGTCTGAACGTTCCCTCTTTTTTGGGAACTATGAACAGATTGGAGTAGAACCCCATCCCTTGTTCTCTCAATGGAACAGGATGAATCACTCCCATTTTTAACAGGTCTTCTACACAATGTAAGAACGCCTGTCTTTTTATGTGGTCTGAAGACAACTGAGACCTGTGGAACCTTCCCCTTGGGGGAAGTCCCTTGAATTCCAGAAGATAACCCTGGGAGACTATTTCTAGCGCCCAAGGATCCAGAACATCTCTTGCCCAAGCCTGAGCGAAGAGAGAGAGTCTGCCCCCCACCAGATCCGGTCCCGGATCGGGGGCCGATATTTCATGCTGTCTTGGTAGCAGTGGCAGGTTTCTTTGCCTGCTTTCCCTTGTTCCAGCCTTGCATTGGTCTCCAAGCTGGCTTGGCCTGAGAAGTATTACCCTCTTGCTTAGAGGACGTAGCACCTTGGGCTGGTCCGTTTTTACGAAAGGGACGAAAATTAGGTCTATTTTTTGCCTTGAAAGGCCGATCCTGAGGAAGGGCATGGCCCTTACCCCCAGTGATATCAGAGATAATCTCTTTCAAGTCAGGACCAAACAGCGTTTTCCCCTTGAAAGGAATGTTTAGTAGCTTGTTCTTGGAAGACGCATCAGCCGACCAAGATTTCAACCAAAGCGCTCTGCGCGCCACAATAGCAAACCCAGAATTCTTAGCCGCTAACTTAGCCAATTGCAAAGAGGCGTCTAGAGTGAAAGAATTAGCCAATTTGAGAGCATTGACTCTGTCCATAATCTCCTCATAAGGAGGAGAGTCACTATCGAGCACCTTAATCAGTTCATCAAACCAGAAATATGCGGCTGTAGTGACAGGGACAATGCATGAAATGGGTTGTAGAAGGTAACCCTGCTGAACAAACATCTTTTTAAGCAAACCTTCTAATTTTTTATCCATAGGATCTTTGAAAGCACAACTATCCTCTATGGGAATAGTGGTGCGTTTGTTTAAAGTAGAAACCGCTCCCTCGACCTTGGGGACTGACTGCCATAAGTCCTTTCTGGGGTCGACCATAGGAAACAATTTTTTAAATATGGGGGGA
The DNA here is from genome assembly GCF_027579735.1 of Bombina bombina. Lineage (NCBI taxonomy): Eukaryota > Metazoa > Chordata > Amphibia > Anura > Bombinatoridae > Bombina > Bombina bombina. The sequence continues at coordinate 298,873,392 of NC_069500.1, read as the reverse complement.
GGGACGAAAGGAATACCGGGCCTTTCCCATTCTTTATTAACAATGTCCGCCACCCGCTTGGGTATAGGAAAAGCTTCTGGGAGCCCCGGCACCTCTAGGAACTTGTCCATTTTACATAGTTTCTCTGGGATGACCAAATTTTCACAATCATCCAGAGTGGATAATACCTCCTTAAGCAAAATGCGGAGATGTTCCAATTTAAATTTAAAAGTAATCACATCAGATTCAGCCTGCTGAGAAATGTTCCCTAAATCAGTAATTTCTCCCTCAGACAAAACCTCCCTGGCTCCCTCAGATTGGGTTAGGGGCCCTTCAGAGATATTAATATCAGCGTCGTCATGCTCTTCAGTAACTAAAACAGAGCATCCACGCTTACGCTGACAAGGGTTCATTTTGGCTAAAATGTTTTTGACAGAATTATCCATTACAGCCGTTAATTGTTGCATAGTAAGGAGTATTGGCGCGCTAGATGTACTAGGGGCCTCCTGAGTGGGCAAGACTCGTGTAGACGAAGGAGGGAATGATGCAGTACCATGCTTACTCCCCTCACTTGAGGAATCATCTTGGGCATCATTGTCATTATCACATAAATCACATTTATTTAAATGAGTAGGAATTCTGGCTTCCCCACATTCAGAACACAGTCTATCTGGTAGTTCAGACATGTTAAACAGGCATAAACTTGATAAGAAAGTACAAAAAACGTTTTGAAATAAAACCGTTACTGTCACTTTAAATTTTAAACTGAACACACTTTATTACTGCAATTGCGAAAAAACATGAAGGAATTGTTCAAAATTCACCAAACTTTCACCACAGTGTCTTAAAGCCTTGAAAATATTGCACACCAATTTTGGAAGCTTTAACCCTTAAAATAACGGAACCGGAGCCGTTTTAAGCTTTAACCCCTTTACAGTCCCTGGTATCTGCTTTGCTGAGACCCAACCAAACCCAAGGGGAATACGATACCAAATGATGCCTTCAGAAGTCTTTTATCAGTATCAGAGCTCCTCTCACATGCGACTGCATGCCATGCCTCTCAAAAACAAGTGCGCAACACCGGCGCGAAAATGAGACTCTGCCTATGCTTTGGGAAAGCCCCTAAAGAATAAGGTGTCTAAAACAGTGCCTGCCGATATAATTATATCAAAATACCCAGAATAAATGATTCCTCAAGGCTAAATAAGTGTTAATATCAATCGATTTAGCCCAAAAAATGTCTACAGTCTAAATAAGCCCTTGTGAAGCCCTTATTTACAATCGTAATAAACATGGCTTACCGGATCCCATAGGGAAAATGACAGCTTCCAGCATTACATCGTCTTGTTAGAATGTGTCATACCTCAAGCAGCAAAGGACTGCAAACTGTTCCCCCAACTGAAGTTAATGCTCTCAACAGTCCTGTGTGGAACAGCCATGGATTTTAGTTACGGTTGCTAAAATCATTTTCCCCATACAAACAGAATTCTTCATCTCTTTTCTGTTTCTGAGTAAATAGTACGTACCAGCACTATTTGAAAATAACAAACTCTTGATTGAATAATGAAAAACTACAGTTAAACACTAAAAAACTCTAAGCCATCTCCGTGGAGATGTTGCCTGTACAACGGCAAAGAGAATGACTGGGGTAGGCGGAGCCTAGGAGGGATCATGTGACCAGCTTTGCTGGGCTCTTTGCCATTTCCTGTTGGGGAGGAGAATATCCCACAAGTAAGGATGACGCCGTGGACCGGACACACCTATGTTGGAGAAAAAAAAGTAATACCAAACTAGCTTGCAAACAGCTGCATATTTTAGTTCTTATGAAAGGGTTAGTTGCAACATTTCTAAGACCATGAAGGATTAGCATAAATCTGAGACACCCCCCTAAAATAGATATATAATATACAACTTTGCTCCATTCTTTCATTCATTCAAACAGGTATATGGCAAAAAGCACCTTGGATAGCACATATATATTCAGTATGCTTACATCAGGAGCACTGACTATACAAGTGCTAAGGGGATGTTCATCTACAGTATTTACAGTACTTGTTTGCTTGTTTCATTGATAGACATACAGGTCCAATGCCACAGATTATTTTTTTTAAGACAGACTATTGGTTATTTTTTTTATTTTACTAAATCTTATCTATTAATTAAATTAAATAAATGTTTTGTGTTTTTTTATTGAAAAGTCATGTGTGGATTTCAGTGTTGTAGATACTCTTTCAAAAATGTTTGTAGATTTTGTAGATATGTTTAAAGTTTGGTAGATTATTAATTACAGTACGCACCATAATGGGTTTGGCACTAGAGTAATCTTGTTTGTAGTAGAGAGAAAAATCAATGTTAATTCTGATTATATAGCATCTGTGCTGCTCAAGATATTTAACTATGTAGCTGTCAGTGAGAACTCTGGCAGCAAAGTGGCTAAAAGTTACATTATCCTGTTCAGGAGATCATAGTTACAGCACGTGAAATGCCTTCAGGGCCACTAACCGTTTTCTATGAGTATGAGTAGTTGTCAGTCACCCAAAGAGGTTTAAATGTTACATCTTCAGGTAGTTGATAATGCTCAGGGGATGGTAATTATGTGAAAGATCTTCAGAGTCAGTAATTGTTGTCTGTACTCTTGATTCTTTCTCCTCCTAAAATAGAAGATATCAAACACAACTTCTTTCCCCTGAGCAGGTTACGTACTACAGTTTTTGTACCTTGTGAGTTGTGACACCAGCTGAAAGTCTAAATATCTATCAACAACAAGGACAATGACACATTGCTGCACTACTCACATGGAGTTAATGTCTGTGGTATATTTACAAGCTACAGCTAATTATTTGCACACTATTGAATGTCAGAGTGCTTTCAAAATACAGCATAAAGGTATTTCAGAGGTCTCTGTCAGTAAACATTTTAAAGTCATTTGACTACACAGACTTCCTATTTAAGTGCTCTCTAATAATGTACTAAATGGGGGAACAAAGTCAATGCTCAGTGCAGGAGTTCATTTTTAAAGGTCTCTAACTTTAAAAATTAAATGCAGCTGAAACTGTTTTTGAGACAATGTGAATGTTGCAAATACTTGCGGTATTTAGTACTGGGTTTGACTTATTTCATCTTTTTTTTTTTTTTTGCCAATCATACACCTAATGAATTTCTGGCTTGTAACCTTGTTACCAAATTTGCTGCTTGAGTCAACAACCATCACCACACTAATGAGTTCCTAAGGGATGAAACAGACTGTCTGTGGTTAGGTTTGTTGACTCGAACATTCCACCCGGTGTGTTTAAAAGCATCATTCTTCTTGGCGGAAAAATAATTTGAGACACATTAAAAAGTATATTTAATTTATAATCTATATATAGATGCTACAATAATTAGTAGCAGTTAAGAATTTCTTGTGAAATAATATATATATACTCATACAAAAATACAAACACTTTGCAACACAAAAATCTGGCAATTTGTGGCTATAGTCTTCTGCATGTGTCCTCACGCCTGGATCTTTATATAATAATATTCTGCAATCTACAAGTTATATATTAACATGAAAATATTATAGTATTGTAACATTTTACAAATGCAGAAACTATTTTACAATAAAAAGACAAATTTAGACCTATCAATAGCTGTCTTTGCACATCCTTAATAACAAGTTATACTAGCGGAGACTCTGGAGGATTATGGTCCTTTAACAATTTTGTTTGTTTAATGAAAGACGGCAAGGATGGCCAAGCTTGATCAACAATCAATTGAATGTAAAATAAAGAATGGTATCCCATTTGTCATGAGTAGTTGTTAATTGATGTTACTTGCATGGTTGATTTCAAAGGCTATTATCTGAATACTTCCTATTGATGGTAGAAGTTTTTAGCTTGATTAATGGCTTTGTGTGCTAAATACTGTATCTTCTAGCGATGTTATTCTATATATCTGCCATGCAGTACTAGCCGTTTAATTCATTGTTAAAGTTATGCTTCTATCTATCTATCTTTCATACATGTGGTGAGAGTCCACGATCAATTACGCCTAGGAATTACTGTTATCTGCCACTAGGAGGAGGCAAAGATTCCCAAACCCCAAGGACTCTACAAAACCCCTCCCCACCTCACTGGTAAACTAGCCTTGTCTTTGCCTCCACTGGAGGAAAGTGAAGAATAAAGGTGTGCATGTTATTCTTAAGTTAGAGCGTTTCTTAGACTGAGTTGAGCGCCTTTTCCCACTAAGACTGCAGTGTTTAATGAACGGATGTATTGGGAGTATAGGTAGTGACACTTTTTTCATCTCATGGGAATTAGTCACAAACCTTCCATAGGTATCACGGGGACCTATCCTTTGCCTCCACATGTTGGGTCATCAATATACTCATATTTCATATACTCTGCTGATATGTTTCAGCACTGGTTTGGTTTTCTGCTGGGTTTTTTTCCAGTAGATGAATGCCTTTAGGCCGCTACTTGGTATTCTTTGCATACTTTTTACTCAATTCTACCATTTTTATGTTTTTGCCTTTGGTAGGAAAGTCCTTCAAGCAGTTGTCTCAGGATAATTTTGTTTTTGCCTGTTGGGTATTTTGCATGAAAAAAACAAGCAAACAAAATAAAAGAATACCTGTTTATTCTTTTGGTTCTATTTTGGTTGTGGATTTTGTTTCACTGTGAACAAATAAAATGTATTTTTACCTGATAAATTATTTTCTTTCTTGGTAGTGAGAGCCCACAAAATCCTTATTTTTACATATGGGAAATACATCACCTGGACACCAGGAGGAGGCAAAGACACCTCAAACAGAGCATTCAACTATCCATCTCACTTCTCCTACCCTCCCAGTAGTTTTTGCCTCATCCGGGAGGTAGGCAGAGATTAGAGGTGCTCTGGAAGAATCAAAATTTCTACTTTATCCTCTATGGATTGTTTCAGGATTGTGGCCAGGTGATGTATTTCCCATATAAAAGAATAAGGATTTCATAGACTCTCACTACCATTATAAAGAAAATATGTTCTTTTTATCCCACCCTTATGTCGCATTACTCGTGGACTCCAATACTTGGGTATTAGTTCCCAGGAGTAAGGGACCGTGGACTCTCACCACCTGTATGAAAGAAAGAAAACATAAGTTATGCTTACCTGATAAATTAATTTCTTTCATGGTGGTAAGAGTCCACAAGTATTATTTTTTGATGGTTTATTTTTTGGCACTTTTTTTTCCCTGCTCCTATTATTTTGCACTTATTACTTTTCATACCTTTATTTGCTTGGCTGTTCATCAGACTAGTTTACCAATGAGCTGGGAGTGGTTTTATAGAGTTCTTGGGGTTTGGGAATCATTGCCTCCTCCTAGTGGCAGAGGAGAGTAATTCCCAGGAGTAATGGATTGTGGACTCTCACCACCATGAAAGAAATCAATTTATCAGGTAAGCATAAATTATGTTCTATCTATCTATCTATCTATCTATCTATCAATGTATCTATCTATCTTTCAATCTAAGTATCTATCTACACATATACTTTATAGTCCGCACCATCAAATTCCAAAAAAATTAATCCATAGTAAAAAAATACAAAAATCTTTATTTTCAAAGTTTAAAAACACAGTGTCATACAAGCAAAATGGTCCAAAATTAAGGCCTAAATCCTGGTCAGAGCAATTTGCCAAACATGTTTCGGGCCTCCTCTAGCCCTTAGTCACTGGCATATCTATTTATATATCTATCTATCTGATTTATTGATCAGCAATATAAACTTTCAGATCATATCTGTTTTTATTCTTTCAACCAGTTATTTGTAAACATGCTGCCCTACTTCGAAGATTTTGAAAAAGTTAGCAGAAATGCTCACAAAGAAAAAGTAACATGTATATGGGATTTACTTTTTATGTGTCACGTTTTTAAGTGTTTGATATATTTCACTATGTTGGTTTTTAATGATACCTGACATTTTCTCTGAAGGGCATGTAGTTTTGTATTTATTTTTATGTTTGATATTATCTATCATCTATCTATCTATGCACAAAACCATTTCTCCAAACTGCTTGGCTTGGAGAGATGATGGGACTAAGTGTAAACAAAGATATTATGTCATTTAGGCAATATTTACATGCCACAGTATAGCTTATACATGTAACCTTTAGTTTTATATCATTTTTAGAAATGTTGTATACATAGTACCTTCTGGAAGATAGTATAGTATTGTAATTAAAAAGGTAATAGTTGTTTTAAATAAATATAGACTATTATTTGCATTTAAAACATAAAAAACAAACCATAAACGCAGCCAAAGAAGATTGTGGCTATCTGGGAATATATTAATGAAAAAGTCTTAATATATAAAGGAGAGATTAATTCTCAGGGGTCATAATTTGCATACATAAAACAGGTAAATGTTCAACCACTGCTTATAGGTAATATTGCTATTTTGCACATTATGTCACACTTTATTTTTTTATTCTTGCAGTCTGCTGTTAGCCTACATGAGTTTTATAGTACACTGTACTGTAAAATTGTTTTCCCCTTAAAGGGACAGTCTACATCCGATTAAACATTTATGTTTCTTTTTGCAAATTAAAGAACTAGATTTGCTCTTTGAAACAACAGCCCATCAAAATAGACTTGCAGAGAGATCAGACACTATTATCACTCAAATACTTCAATTTCTTATCTCTGCCTGTATACAATACTTTGAAAGAATAATTGAAAAATTTATATTTAAGAACTTTATTTCACTGGGAGTATAATTTCTTCTGCTGGCTGTGTTTACATAGCTTGTCAATAGCTTATACATAAGTATAGAAACCTGCAGAATAGGTAGGGATACCACATGCAAAATCAGCTATTTCAAATGCTGATATAGAGGTAAAGGAGCAATTTGTAAACAATTTTATAAACTCCAGCAGGTAAAATTGATCTTTGGGGAGAAAATTGTAGGGTAAATTGTCCCTTTAAATATCAACAGCTGTTTTTGTGCTCTGATTCACCAATTGTAAAGGCTCTTGCATGCCCATTGTCATGTTAGTATTAGAATAACCAAAGCTTGAGAGACACCTGAGTATTACATTAAAACATTTAACAATATCACCATTTTTATTTCTAAAAAGACAAATAATGACAATTAAGTTGAAAGTAATAAGGGATTTTGGAAGAAAAAAAATCTTAACTCTTTTTCCTGAAATTAGAAAATGTTATGCTAGTTGTATAGTTTTTAGAGCAGTAAATAAAGTTTTTTACCAGCAGAATTTATCTGACAGTTTAGCAAAGTTGTATGGAGTGTCATAAAGCTGTAATATTTGTATTTTACTGCAGAAATATTGGTGCACTAGTTTTTAACAAGTACAAAAATGTCAATGATATTAACATTATTCATGAAAAAATCACTAACTGTATATAGTGTTTACTGAAAAAATAATAGTAATTTCTATCACTAGAGTCAGTTGTCAAGGCAAACTGATCCAACCATCATAGAGTAAATTATTAAACACTTGTGATAGATACAATATGTAGCTTTTGACAACAGAATAAAACCCATTTAACAAGACATATACTTAAAGGGACATTAAACACTTGTAATATATAATGATAAACTGTATAAATAAAAAAAGCTCTGCAATATACTTTTATTATTTATTTTGTCCTCTTTTCCTTTAATTCCATTCTGAAAATGTGAGCTTTTCAGTTGCTGTTAAAAATGGAAGTGCAGAACACTGTTATATTCCACACAGCCATTTGCTGCACACCCTAATGACCTATTTATAACGGTCACTAATTGGCCACAGCAGAGAAGGTAACCTAAGTTACAACATGGCAGCTCCTATTGATTTATAGACACTAAAACTTTACACTTATTTTTTTTTAATATTTAAACAGTTAATGAAACTTTAAAAAGTACATCTACATGTTATTCTCAGGCTAATCTTTTCTTTGAATACATCATTCTATCTAGCATTTATTTAGTGTTTAATTTCCCTTTAAATAAAGAGACATAGAGTCCCATTTAAAGGGACAGTCTACACCAAAATTGTTATTGTTTAAAAAGATAGATAACGCCTTTACTACCCATTCCCAAGCTTTGCACAACCAACATTGTTATATAAATATACTGTACTTTATAACATGTGACCTCTAAATTTCTGCCTGTTTCTAAGCCACTACAGACAGCCTCTTATCCCATGCTTTTTTATCAGCATTTCACAACAAGCGACTGCTAATCCACGTGAGCCATATATATAACATTGTGCTCTCTCCCATGGACACTGCATTACTTGGCTAAAATGCAAGTCAATAGATAATAAATAAATAGCCATGTGATAAGGTGGCTGTCTGCAGAGGCTTAGGTTAAAGGTTATCACAGAGCTAAAAAGTATATTAATATTAAAGTGTTGATTATGCAAAACTGGGGAATGGATAATAAAGGGATTATCTATCTTTTAAACAATAAAAATGTTGGACTCGACTGTCCCATTAAAAACAGTTAGATGGAAAAGGTTAGCTTCCGCAAACCTGTCTGCCCGGCATTGCGGCCAGCAATACGCTGCACGCATTGGCTCTTGTGTCTTTAAAAGGCATTTTATTACAAATACTTACCTCTAACTATATGCTTAACCTCTGCAAGGCCGTTAAATGAATAGTTATAGTCTGCTCAGAAGCTACAATGCATTGCTTCCGAACAGGCCTTGTTTGGTGGGCCAATCAAAAGTAGCATACACATACCCACCAATCCTCAGCCACATCCTATTCAGCAACAGCAGATTAATTATATTTTTCAGCCATTTGCAGTATTTAAACACATTGTTACGAGCAAACATTAAAACATTACAGCTTTTTATTATTGCATTATTATGCCCCTTTAAAGGCACAGTAAAGTCAAAATTAAACCTTCATGCTTGTCAGTGCATGTAATTTTAAACAACTTTACATTTTACTTCTATTATCTGATTTGATTCATTCTCTTGCTATCCTTTGCTGAAAAGCCTACCTACCTAGGCCCAGGAGCAGCAGTGCACTACTGGGAGCTAGCTGCTGATTGGTGGCTGCACATATTGGCCTCTTGTCACATGCTTCCCTACTATGTTAACTCCCAGTAGTGCATTGCTTCTCCTAGGTTTACTCTTCAACACGGGATTACAAGAAAAAGAAGCAGATTTGATAATAAAAGTAAATTGGAAAGTTGCTTATAATTGAATCCTTTATTTAAATCACAAATGTTTAATTTTGACATTACTGTCCATTTAGCCTTTAAGTTATTAACATCATAATATGATATTTGATTTTTTTCTTTACATTATGGGTAGAATTCTACTGAAAAGCAAATATGTTTTACAATTTAGAAAGGTTCCTTTTACAAATTAGAATCTATTTTTCTTTAAATCACAATTCATGCTCCTAACTGTGAAAAGGACAATTAACATTTATGACCTCCAGTAATCTAGGAAAGTACAGAAGACAGTAGGATAGTTATTACCATGTACTCATCTTTTCTCTGCTTCTGAAACTCTTTGATTAATGGGGTAAGACAGGACAATTATTCACATGAGACGTATGAAACATAAGCTTTGTCACTTATTGGCATGTTGTCAGAAACCATGGCAGGAATACAGCAGACAGCAAAGATCCCAACCCCTGTGGGCAAAGAATCTAGATTTAAAGGGAAAAAAGTCTTATAAAAAGACATCACTTAATAATGTATCCCTATCAAAGATTTCCCAGCAGGGAGATTTTAAAACTGCATGTCACAAGAGTTGTACGGCACTAAATAAACATGGCAGGAGGAAATCCACAGAGAAGAATTCTTGATCTACAATATGAATTTAAATTTACATTTTTTGATTCATATTATTCAATTGGGTATTTAAATAGAATGTTAAAGGGACATTAAACTCAAAATTGATTTTCCCATAAAATGCTTCTTCCATCCAGAATATGGCTTTTTAAATTGTATTGCCTTTTTAATGAATGTTCATGTAAATGAGAAATAAACATTTGTTGTTTTTATGTTTGTGTGCCACTTTCCACCAATAAAGCAGTGGTGAATCTGTGCATCAGCTAGTGAGCTTTCAGGCCTTAAGGCCCAGATACTTCCTGTTAGATTCAAATTAAATAGTTTGAAGATTTTTAAGTAAAATAAGTTTACCATGTTTAAATATTGCTCTTTCATGTGTCTGTTAGATTTTTTTTTAATTTCTGTCTCATTCTGTACAATAAACAGCAATTATTTAATTATTTATTAATTTGCCTGCCTTTACTGTAATTGAATTCTAAATGTGGGTGGGCTGTGTCCTGCATGATCCAAAATCTCTACTCAGCAACATGTCACACAGTGCTCGTTGACAGCAATAAAGGAGATAAGATAAACAATACTTTAAAGGCTTTCAAGGATTGTGTCCCTGTACTGTAAAACAAATGCAATTTTTGCTAACAAGATTGCAGTTTTTAATGCTTATAACATTATTTTCTATTCAAATATTTTGCTATACAATAGCAGACATTTAATCAATATACTAGGTAAGTGTAAAATGATATGAACGCATTAACACCTTGTTTAAGGCAAATATTTTTCAACAGCCAACCCCACTCCCCCACAGCTTGCCACTGTGATTTTGTTAGCAAAACTCCCATCACTACTACCTAGGCCAATGAGATTCTCTCTCACCCCTCTCATTATATTCTTTAATCATTTAACACCTGATGGTCTTACTGATTTATCTTGGCAGCTGTACACAGGTGACGTTTGTTCAAAATTCACGATATACTTGATTAAAGGGACAGAAAACACATTAAGTTTTTGATATAAAATGTTTTGTTATGCATAATGAAACAACTTTGTAAGATTGTTTAATTATGTATTTTGCCTTCTTTTCAATTTAGCTCTTAAAATTGAGCAATTTCTAATTCTTAAATCCTGAAATGCACCCTGCTGACTGCTCAAGGCTAACTCTGCAAAATATCCATCCGTGATTGCCTTTATTGGATAACCATGACAACACAATTCCCTTTAGACTTAACTGATATATTATTCTATAGAAACACAAAAGAAATATCTTGGAATTACAAGTTCTTTACTATCCCTGTAACTGAAAAGTGATGAATACAAAGTTGGAAGAAATAACAAGTTTAACTGTAGTGAAAACATCTGTTTAATTTGTATTTGATGCAAACAGAGAATTTCTAACTGTGTCAGATGCTTCCCTGTTAAGTTCTGTATACCAGAAAGGTTCATTACGTTCTATGGGAACCAGTTATCATATCTCTAGGATGTTCTGCCATTTTCAGAAAATTGAGTTAGTTCTGCCCCTGTGAAATATGCATTAGAATTTCACTCCAGGCTGGAAAGTGTTAGTGTTATTGCATTGTCTTTTTGTTATGCATTTGTTGATTATGTAATTCTATTTTATTTAATGTCCATCTCCATCTATACAGAAGGAGTTGTCCCCTTCAATCAAAGACCCCTTTAATCAATCAATCAACAGTATCAGTCATGGGCAAACACATTTTCTTGTAGTTTTAACTTAAATGTAAAATGCATTTACATCAGCCTTTATGTGCAAAAACATTTTATTATCAATTTTGTTACTGCTCTTTTTATATACATACCAGAGCATTTTTGAACACAATAACCTGTCAGATCTTAACTTTTAACTCCTGAGAATGCTAATTATAGAAAATCGCAGGATTTTTCACTGACAAATTTTTGTTTGGTTTGCTCATGTTTAATCCATGACCAAAAATGGAAGTTTCATGGACCTTTAAATCTATAAGAGAGTTTCTCTAAGTTTATATTCCTACTAACTCCCTTAATCCAAGATTAATGGTCCTGAGGTGAACTACCTACATACAGTAAAGTCTTGGATTTTGCAAAATGCATATAATAAGTGTCAGCTTTTCTGGTGTATTGCTGTTACCCTTGACATCAAACTACAATATTGTGGGCCCAACTTCTAGGCACTCCTCCAATGTTTGGTGATTACTCAATAGATGGCTTTATCAATTAAACAATCACATCACCAACTACATTATACATTAATGGGACAGTACACTGTAAAATTGTTTTTATATTAATGTATTTTCAATGACTTCTTATACCAGCTGCAGAGAATAAAATATATGAGAAATTGCATTTTCAGGTTTATTTGTGTATATGAAGTAGCTGGTTTTGTGCTTTTAAACCATAGCCTATTACAATGGGTAGAGTTTCAGGTAATATCATATCTCATTATGTTATCACTTTGTGTACACAGACTTGCTTCCTTATCTTATATTTGTCTGGAAAACTAAAGCTCAATACATAGAGAGAACAATGTAAAATTATCATTTTATTACTTAACTATCCTGCACCCCACTGTGAGTTTAATTTCTTCTGCTGGCTGTGTTTACTTAGGCTATTCAATAACTGAGACTCCAGTATCAAAACTTTCAATATAGGTTGGAAAACCACAAGCTAAATCAGCTATTTAAAATGCCAAAAACAGAATTTATGCTTACCTGATAAATTACTTTCTCCAACGGTGTGTCCGGTCCACGGCGTCATCCTTACTTGTGGGATATTCTCTTCCCCAACAGGAAATGGCAAAGAGTCCCAGCAAAGCTGGTCACATGATCCCTCCTAGGCTCCGCCCACCCCAGTCATTCGACCGACGGACAGGAGGAAATTTATATAGGAGAAACCATATGATACTGTGGTGACTGTAGTTAGAGAAAATAATTCATCAGACCTGATTAAAAAACCAGGGCGGGCCGTGGACCGGACACACCGTTGGAGAAAGTAATTTATCAGGTAAGCATAAATTCTGTTTTCTCCAACATTGGTGTGTCTGGTCCACGGCGTCATCCTTACTTGTGGGAACCAATACCAAAGCTTTAGGACACGGATGAAGGGAGGGAGCAAATCAGGTCACCTAAATGGAAGGCACCACGGCTTGCAAAACCTTTCTCCCAAAAATAGCCTCCGAAGAAGCAAAAGTATCAAATTTGTAAAATTTGGCAAAAGTGTGCAGTGAAGACCAAGTCGCTGCCTTACATATCTGGTCAACAGAAGCCTCGTTCTTGAAGGCCCATGTGGAAGCCATAGCCCTAGTGGAGTGAGCTGTGATTCTTTCAGGAGGCTGCCGTCCGGCAGTCTCATAAGCCAATCGGATAATGCTTTTAAGCCAAAAGGAAAGAGAGGTAGAAGTCGCTTTTTGACCTCTCCTTTTACCAGAATAAACAACAAACAAGGAAGATGTTTGTCTGAAATCTTTAGTAGCCTCTAAATAGAATTTTAGAGCATGGACTACGTCCAAATTGTGTAACAAACGTTCCTTCTTTGAAACTGGATTCGGACACAAAGAAGGTACAACTATCTCCTGGTTAATATTTTTGTTGGAAACAACTTTCGGAAGAAAACCAGGCTTAGTACGCAAAACCACCTTATCTGCATGGAACACCAGATAGGGCGGAGAACACTGCAGAGCAGATAACTCTGAAAATCTTCTAGCAGAAGAAATTGCAACCAAAAACAAAACTTTCCAAGATAATAACTTAATATCTACGGAATGTAAGGGTTCAAACGGAACCCCTTGAAGAACTGAAAGAACTAGATTTAGACTCCAGGGAGGAGTCAAAGGTCTGTAAACAGGCTTGATCCTAACCAGAGCCTGAACAAATGCTTGAACATCTGGCACAGCTGCCAGTCTTTTGTGAAGTAAAACAGATAAAGCAGAGATCTGTCCCTTCAGAGAACTTGCAGATAATCCTTTCTCCAAACCTTCTTGTAGAAAGGATAGAATCTTAGGAATTTTTATCTTGTTCCATGGGAATCCTTTAGATTCACACCAACAGATATATTTTTTCCATATTTTATGGTAAATTTTTCTAGTTACAGGCTTTCTAGCCTGAATCAGAGTATCTATTACAGAATCTGAAAACCCACGCTTTGATAAAATCAAGCGTTCAATCTCCAAGCCGTCAGTTGGAGGGAAACCAGATTCGGATGTTCGAATGGACCCTGAACAAGAAGGTCCTGTCTCAAAGGTAGCTTCCATGGTGGAGCCGATGACATATTCACCAGGTCTGCATACCAAGTCCTGCGTGGCCACGCAGGAGCTATCAAGATCACCGAGGCCCTCTCCTGATTGATCCTGGCTACCAGCCTGGGGATGAGAGGAAACGGTGGGAATACATAAGCTAGGTTGAAGGTCCAAGGTGCTACTAGTGCATCTACTAGGGTCGCCTTGGGATCCCTGGATCTGGACCCGTAGCAAGGAACCTTGAAGTTCTGACGAGACGCCATCAGATCCATGTCTGGAATGCCCCATAATTGAGTTATTTGGGAAAAGATTTCCGGATGGAGTTCCCACTCCCCGGGATGGAATGTCTGACGACTCAGAAAATCCGCTTCCCAATTTTCCACTCCTGGGATGTGGATCGCAGACAAGTGGCAGGAGTGATCCTCCGCCCATTGAATTATCTTGGTCACTTCTTTCATCGCCAGGGAAGTCCTTGTTCCCCCCTGATGATTGATATATGCAACGGTCGTCATGTTGTCTGACTGAAACCTTATGAATTTGGCCTTTGCTAGTTGAGGCCAAGCTCTGAGAGCATTGAATATCGCTCTCAGTTCCAGAATGTTTATCGGGAGAAGAGACTCTTCCCGAGACCATAGACCCTGAGCTTTCAGGGATTCCCAGACCGCGCCCCAGCCCACTAGGCTGGCGTCGGTCGTGACAATGACCCACTCTGGTCTGCGGAAGCTCATTCCCTGTGACAGATTGTCCAGGGTCAGCCACCAACGGAGTGAATCTCTGGTCTTTTGATCTACTTGAATCGTCGGAGACAAGTCTGTATAATCCCCATTCCACTGTCTGAGCATGCACAGTTGTAATGGTCTTAGATGAATTCGTGCAAAAGGAACTATGTCCATTGTTGCAACCATCAATCCTATTACTTCCATGCACTGCGCTATGGAAGGACGAGGAACAGAATGAAGTACTTGACAAAAGCTTAGAAGTTTTGATTTTCTGACCTCTGTCAGAAAAATCCTCATTTCTAAGGAATCTATTATTGTTCCCAAGAAGGGAACTCTTGTTGACGGGGACAGAGAACTTTTTTCTTTGTTCACCTTCCATCCGTGAGATCTGAGAAAGGCTAGGACGATGTCCGTATGAGCCTTTGCTTTTGACAGGGACGACGCTTGAATCAGGATGTCGTCCAAGTAAGGTACTACTGCAATGCCCCTTGGTCTTAGAACAGCTAGAAGGGACCCTAGTACCTTTGTGAAAATCCTTGGAGCAGTGGCTAATCCACAAACTGGTAATGCTTGTCCAGAAAAGCGAACCTTAGGAACTGATGATGTTCCTTGTGGATAGGAATATGTAGGTACGCATCCTTTAAATCCACGGTAGTCATAAATTGATTTTCCTGGATAGTAGGTAGGATCGTTCGAATAGTTTCCATTTTGAACGATGGTACCCTGAGAAATTTGTTTAGGATCTTTAGATCCAAAATTGGTCTGAATGTTCCCTCTTTTTTGGGAACTATGAACAGATTGGAATAAAATCCCATTCCTTGTTCTCTTATTGGAACTGGATGTATCACTCCCATCTTTAACAGGTCTTCTACACAATGTAAGAATGCCTGTCTCTTTATTTGGTTTGAAGATAATTGAGACCTGTGGAACCTTCCCCTTGGGGGTAGTTCCTTGAATTCCAGGAGATAACCTTGAGAAACTATTTCTAGCGCCCAAGGATCCTGAACATCTCTTGCCCAAGCCTGAGCAAAGAGAGAAAGTCTGCCCCCCACTAGATCCGGTCCCGGATCGGGGGCTATCCCTTCATGCTGTTTTGGTAGCAGTGGTAGGCTTCTTGGCCTGCTTACCCTTGTTCCAGCCTTGCATTGGTTTCCAGGCTGGTTTGGGTTGTGAAGTATTACCCTCTTGCTTAGAGGATACAGAATTAGAGACTGGTCCGTTTCTGCGAAAGGGACGAAAATTAGGCTTATTATTAGCCTTAAAAGACCTATCCTGTGGGAGGGCGTGGCCCTTTCCCCCAGTGATGTCTGAAATAATCTCTTTCAAATCAGGTCCAAATAATGTTTTACCTTTGAAAGGAATGTTAAGCAATTTTGTCTTGGAAGACACATCCGCTGACCAAGACTTTAACCAAAGCACTCTGCGCGCCACGACAGCAAACCCTGAATTTTTCGCCGCTAATCTAGCTAATTGCAAAGCGGCATCTAAAACAAAAGAGTTAGCCAATTTAAGTGCTTGAACTCTGTCCATAACCTCCTCATACGAAGATTCTTTACTGAGCGATTTTTCTAGTTCCTCGAACCAGAAACACGCTGCCGTAGTGACAGGAACAATGCATGAAATTGGTTGTAGAAGGTAACCTTGCTGTACAAAAATCTTTTTAAGCAAACCCTCTAATTTCTTATCCATAGGATCTTTGAAAGCACAACTATCTTCGATAGGAATAGTAGTGCGTTTGTTTAGAGTAGAAACCGCCCCCTCGACCTTGGGGACTGTCTGCCATAAGTCCTTTCTGGGGTCGACTATAGGAAATAATTTCTTAAATATAGGGGGGGGAACAAAAGGTATGCCGGGCCTTTCCCACTCTTTATTTACTATGTCCGCCACCCGCTTGGGTATAGGAAAAGCGTCGGGGGGCACCGGAACCTCTAGGAACTTGTCCATCTTACATAATTTCTCTGGAATTACCAAATTGTCACAATCATCCAGAGTAGATAACACCTCCTTAAGCAGTGCGCGGAGATGTTCTAATTTAAATTTAAATGTCACAACATCAGGTTCAGCTTGATGAGAAATTTTTCCTGAATCTGAAATTTCTCCATCAGACAAAACCTCCCTCATGGCCCTTTGAGATTGGTGTGAGGGTATGTCAGAACAGTTATCATCAGCGTCCTCTTGCTCTTCAGTGTTTAAAACAGAGCAATCGCGCTTTCTCTGATAAGTAGGCATTTTGGATAAAAGATTTGCTATGGAGTTATCCATTACAGCCGTTAATTGTTGCATGGTAATAAGTATTGGCGCACTAGATGTACTAGGGGCCTCCTGTGTGGGCATAACTGGTGTAGACACAGTAGGGGATGATGTAGTATCATGTTTACTCCCCTCATTTGAGGAATCATCTTGGGCAATATCATTATCTGTTGCATTACTGTCCTTACTTTGTTTGGACACTATGGCACAATTATCACATAAATTTAAATGGGGAGACACATTGGCTTTCATACATATAGAACATAGCTTATCTGATGGTACAGACATGTTAAACAGGCTTAAACTTGTCAACAAAGCACAAAAAACGTTTTAAAATAAAACCGTTACTGTCACTTTAAATTTCAAACTGAAAACACTTTATTACTGAATATGTGAAAAAGTATGAAGGAATTGTTAAAAATTCACCAAAATTTCACCACAGTGTCTTAAAGCATTAAAAGTATTGCACACCAAATTTCAGAGCTTTAACCCTTAAATTAACGGAACCGGAGCCGTTTTTACATTTAACCCCTATACAGTCCCAGAATGAGGCTCTGTCTATAACTAGAAAGGCCCCCATCTGAAAAAGGTGTCCAACACAGTGCCTGCCGTTTTTCTAAACGTTCCCCAAGATTATAATACCAATAATTAGTTAGAATCTGCATAATATGCCTAGTAAAGCAATTGTTTTAGCCCAGAAAAATGTCTACCAGTTTTTAAGCCCTTTTTGAAGCCCTTTATTCTTTTATGTTTAACTAAGAAAATGGCTTACCGGTCCCCATGAGGGGAAATGACAGCCTTCCAGCATTACATGGTCTTGTTAGAAATATGGCTAGTCATACCTTAAGCAGAAAAGACTGCTAACTGTTTCCCCCAACTGAAGTTACTTCATCTCAACAGTCCTGTGTGGAAACAGCAATCGATTTTAGTTACTGTCTGCTAAAATCATCTTCCTCTTACAAACAGAAAACTTCATCCTTTTCTGTTTCAGAGTAAATAGTACATACCAGCACTATTTTAAAATAACAAACACTTGATAGAAGAATAAAACTACATTTAAACACCAAAAAACTCTTAACCATCTCCGTGGAGATGTTGCCTGTGCAACGGCAAAGAGAATGACTGGGGTGGGCGGAGCCTAGGAGGGATCATGTGACCAGCTTTGCTGGGACTCTTTGCCATTTCCTGTTGGGGAAGAGAATATCCCACAAGTAAGGATGACGCCGTGGACCGGACACACCAATGTTGGAGAAATAGGGGTAAAAGAGCTACTTGTAAACAATGTAATAAACTCCAGCAGGTAAAATGGATCATTGGGAACAGTTTAAATAGAAGAATTTTTTTGGGCGAACTGTCCCTTTAAATCAACTAACAACGCTGTGAGCTTTACAAAATATAACTGTGTGTATGTGGGATTATTACACTAGAGTGTTGCCTAAATATTCACCTGGGTCTAAAGGATTGCTGGCTGTATACATGCCCGAAATATACATAATTTATGTGAGATAATTCACTAAATATTTTCTTTAGTGCTTTGAGATCACAAAATGTATTCATGCCTTTTTTGTATGAGTGATACATTATTCGATTCTTGTAATGTCTAATAATTGCTACACACTTTGCATATATTTTTGGGATTACTGCTACTTACATGCTCAAAGCCGCAGTTAAAAAAATGTGTGTTGTGCAAAAAAGTTGTTATATGTTAAATAATGGGTTCCTAAATTCTTTAAAGGGACAATCTAGTCCAAAACAAACTTTCATTATTCAGATAGGGCATGTAATTTTCAACAATTTTCCAATTTACTTCTATCACCAATTTTGCTTTGTTCTCTTGGTATTCTTAATTGAAAGCTAAATCTAGGAGGTTCATATGCTAATTTCCTTGAAGGCCGCCTCTTAGCTCAGGGCATTTTGACAGTTTTTCACCACTAGAGGGTGTTAGTTCATGTGTTTCATATAGATAACACTTTGCTCACGCACATGGAGTTCCTAAGAGCCAGCACTGGTTGGCTAAAATGTAAGTCTGTAAAAAGAACTTAAATAAGGGGCAGTATGCAGAGGCTTAGATACAAGATAATAACAGAGGTAAAAATGTATTAATATAACTGTTGTTATGCAAAACTAGGGAATTGGTA
The DNA here is from genome assembly GCF_027579735.1 of Bombina bombina. Classification (NCBI taxonomy): domain Eukaryota; kingdom Metazoa; phylum Chordata; class Amphibia; order Anura; family Bombinatoridae; genus Bombina; species Bombina bombina. The sequence continues at coordinate 298,854,310 of NC_069500.1, read as the reverse complement.
ATAGGGATTATCTATCTTTTAAAACAATAAATATTCTGGTGTAGACTGTCCCTTTAATCTTTTAGGCATTCAGTTGACAGAATTAGAAAAGAAAGTGAAATAAGATGATAAACTTTGCAAATGTTTAAAAAAAAAAAATACTTTTGAAATTAAGAAAAATAAAAGATAGAAAAGTAGATCACACTTCTGATAAGTATTGATTGTGTTTCTCCATGAAAATACTGTCTATGTAAACACTGTGGATATGAGATCATAAGTCAATTTTATTTATAGGATTCTTCATCTCTGCCTAGGAAGATATTTTTTGCAAAGTCTGCAGTTTAATTCTGAGGACCTACTCTGCTTTTCCTTTTAATGTTTATTGAAGGGAAAAAAATGCTTCTAAAATATTTTCTTCTATATCATGTTACTCAGTGGGGAATCGTGTTCCATCACATCTGAGTAATGAAGTCGGCACATACAATTAGCTCCTAACAGTGGTTATTTTAATGTGCGCATAAATCTCACATTGAAATACTGTCAAATCAATAAGCCTTTTTTTGGTGTTTTCTGAGGTAGAGAAACATTAGTCATTTGAAGAAACATGAGGCGCTATCTACATTCAGCAAGTTTATATTGCTGGGCTAATGCTAGTTTGGTAGTAGCCATCCAGGAACGCAGTGCCAATGTTAATTAGGATGACAAAGATGTGACTATATAATCGTGTACGTAGCAGTATAAACTTGCTGTACAACAAAACTCATTACAAATGTCTGCACAATAGATTTTACCTCAATGTATCTCTCAAGCGTAGGATCACATGTCAAGCGTAACGGTTTAGGTATTTCTGCTTTAATACCCTTAGTATATTTTGCATTTTAGTCAAACATGAATGCATTGATGGGCCGAATTAATTAACTAAAAAAAAAAAAACAGCACTGCCCCATTCCTTGCAAAATTATCATTGGAATCACTGCATTTAAAGTCATATTTACTTCATATTTTTAACAAATGAAACCCTGTTTTATTGATTTCTTGTGTAGAAAACAAATGAATATATAACTATGCACACAAATTATTAAGGGCTGGCTATCTTGTTTATACTAAATGCTAGGGCTGCCGCAAAAATGGGCTAACTCAGAATGGTTTATAGCGCACAGGTTTTAACCATTATTACTGCATTAACACAAACAAGTAAAATGCAGTTTTTCAAAAGCTCAAAACTTTTGAACTCAAGAATAAAATTCTCCTAAATTTGGCATTTCAGGTTGGATTCACAGGGCCAGTTTAAAACAGTAGCTGGAAGTCGTATGAGTTTTAAAAACAAAATCAGTTTGTGTCTGTTGTGGTGGGTGTTATCATGCCCACATCAAAATATACACAAAATACTTTCTAAAATGTATATTTTCCTCTGCCATAAAGGACACTGATTGGTTATGTAGTTTGAAATTTGGTTTAATACTTTAATACTAAATATTTTTTTACTCTAAAAGTAGATATACAATGATGTTGGAAAATAATAATATAATAAGCATAGTTGCTTCTTTTTTTTTACTATCACAGCTTTTAAAATCAATTATGTGAAATAATTTAAAGATGTAGAACAATTTAATTTGCTTGGTATAGCACAAATTGTCAAAGGACCAGTCAACACAGTAGTTTTGCATAATCAACAAATGCAAGATAACAAGACAATGCAATAGCACTTAGTCTGATCTTCAAATGAGTAGATTTTTTTCCTGACAATTTTAAAAGTTATGTCTATTTCCACTCCCCCTGTACCATGTGACAGCCATCAGCCAATCACAAATGCATACACATACCATGTGACAGCCATCAGCCAATCACAAATGCATACACGTTTATTCTGTGAATCTTGCACATGCTCAATAGGAGCTGGTGACTCAAAAAGTTTAAATATAAAAAGAAAGTGCACATTTTGTTAATGGAAGAAACTTGGAAAGTTGTTTAAAATTGCATGCTCTATCTGAATAATGAAAGTTTAATTTTGACTTGCGTGTCCCTTTAACTTCAAGGAAAATAACATGATTTGAATAGCCAATAGAATTTCAGTAGCTCTTATCCTATTGGCTGATTTGAACAGTCAATAGGATTTGAGTAGCTTTCATCCTATTGGCTGATTTGAATTTGAAGAATAAAATCAGCCAATAGGAATTCAAGGGACGCCATTTTTAATCGCGTCCCTTGAATTCTCTATCCAGTGTGCGGCGAAGATTGTATAAAGAGGATCCTCCACGTTCCGCGGTCTTCAGTTCCAGGGTCGCCGGTCTTCAGTTCCAGGGTCACCGTTCTACAGCTCCACGGTCTTCAGTCTTCAGCTCCGCGAAGGATGTTCCAGGAAGAAGTAAGAAGAGGTCGCCGCTTGGAAGAAGACTTCACCGCCTGGAACAGAACCTTCTCCGCCGGAGATCAGGAACGGTGGGTAGCAACCTGGGGCTTAAACTTAGGGTTTTTTAAGTATTTTTTTTTTTATTTAGATAGGGTGGGCAGTAAAAGAGCTGAATGCTCTTTTAAGGGCAATATCCAACAAATGCCCTTTTCAGGGCAAGGGGTAGTTTAGGGTTTTTAGTGTTAGGTTATTTTATTTTGGGGGGGGGGGGGGGTTGTGGGTGGGGGGTTTTACTGTTAGGGGGGTTGTGTATTTTCTTGTAAAATAGCTGATTACCTTGGGGCAATGCCCTGCAAAAAGCCCTTTTATGGGCTACTGGTAGTTTATTAGAGTAGGGGGTGTTTTTATTTGGGGGGGGTTATTTTCATAGGGATTAGGTATAATTTTTTAAAACTTGGTAATTTTCTTTTTATTTTCTGTAATTGTAGCTTAAAGGGACAGTCTACTTCAGAATTTTGATTAGACTGTCCCTTTAATTTATACTTGGGTTAAAACAATTAGTTATTGCGGTGGGGGATTGCGGTTGACAGGTAGATAGACATTGCGCATGCGTTAGCTTTTAGTTTATTTTTGCAGGCATTTTCAGGAGTTACGGTGCTCCCATACTCAGCGCAAGGCTTGCTACGGCTGCCTTTTATGGCGAGGTAAAAATGGAGTAAGATTTCTTTTTTTTCGCCACGTAAGTCCTTGCGCTGGATATTGGATACCGATTTACAATGCGGTCCCATATTAGCCTATGGGAGTAAAAATTGCGGGCGACGGGTGAAATATACGTGCCGCATTTATATGCGGCGCTGTATATAGGATACCAAAACCGTGCATATGTAATGGGGCCCATGAAGAGAACAGAACACATTTTATAATAGAAGTATTTTAGATGTCTAAAAGTGCATGCTCTATCTGAGTAATTAAAGTTTAAAATTGACTTTACTGTATTAATAGATACTTAAATGTTATATTTGATTTAATTGTAACACATTTTAAACAATGTTTAATTGAAACAGTACAATAACAGAACTATCATTTGCTTTCAGTAAATACAGATGTTCTATATAATGTGGGTCTGAGGTTCCTTAAAAAGCACGTTAATCTATGAAAAAGAGATGTCAAAGGGACAAACACCACCAACATTTTCTTCTATCATTCACACAGGGCATACAAATCTAAACATCTTTCCAATTTACTTCCTTGATCTAATTTGTTTATTTTCACTGCATAGTGACCTACTCGAACCTAGCTGAACACATCAGGTGAGCCAGTGACAAGACACATCAGATGACAAAACACATGAGGTGAGCCAGTGACAAGACACAACAGGTGAGCCAGTGACAAGACACATGAGGTGAGCCAGTGACAAGACACAAGTGACAAGACACATCAGGTGATCCAGTGACAGGACACAACAGGTGAGCCAGTGACAAGAGGCATCAGGTGAGCCAGTGCCAAGACACAACAGGTGAGCTAGTGACAAGACACAACAGGTGAACCAGTGAGTGACAAGACACATCAGGTTAGCCAGGGACAAGACACAACAGGTGAGTCAGTGACAAGAGGCATCAGGTGATCCAGTGCCAAGACACAACAGGTGAGCTAGTGACAAGACACAACAAGTGAGACAGTGACAAGACACAAGTGAACCAGTGACAGGACACATCAGGTGAGCCAGTGCCAAGACACAACAGGTGAGCCAGTGACAAGACACAACAGGTGAGCCAGTGACAAGACACAACAAGTGAACCAGTGACAGGACACATCAGGTGAGCCAGTGCCAAGACACAACAGGTGAGACAGTGACAAGAAACAACAGGTGAGTCAGTGACAAGAGGCATCAGGTGATCCAGTGCCAAGACACAACAGGTGAGCTAGTGACAAGACACAACAGGTGAGACAGTGAAAAGACACAACAGGTGAACCAGTGAGTGACAAGACACATCAGGTAAGACAGTGACAAGACACAAGTGAACCAGTGACAGGACACATCAGGTGAGCCAGTGCCAAGACACAACAGGTGAGCCAGTGACAAGACACAACAGGTGAGCCAGTGACAAGACACAAAAAGTGAACCAGTGACAGGACACATCAGGTGAGCCAGTGCCAAGACACAACAGGTGAGACAGTAACAAGAAACAACAGGTGAACCAGTGAGTGACAATACACATCAGGTGAGCCAGTGACAAGACACAACAGGTGAGCCAGTGACAAGACACAACAGGTGAGCTTGTGACAAGACACAACAGGTGAGACAGTGACAAGACACAACAGGTGAACCAGTGAGTGACAATACACATCAGGTGAGCCAGTGACAAGACACAACAGGTGAGCCAGTGACAAGACACAACAGGTGAGCTTGTGACAAGACACAACAGGTGAGACAGTGACAAGACACAACAGGTGAACCAGTGAGTGACAATACACATCAGGTGAGCCAGTGACAAGATACAACAGGTGAGCCAGTGACAAGACACAACAGGTGAACCAGTGAGTGACAAGACACATCAGGTGAGCCAGTGACAAGACACAACAGGTGAGCCAGTGACAAGAGGCATCAGGTGAGCCAGTGCCAAGAAACAACAGGTGAGCCAGTGACAAGACACAACAGGTGAGCCAGTGACAAGACACAACAGGTGAGCCAGTGACAAGAGGCTTATAGTGCAGTTAGCTGGTGCCCAGCAGTGCATTACTGCTCCTGTGCTTTTCAACAATACTCACATATTGCTAGATTTAAGAGAGATATGCATGAGTGGATGCTAAAGAACCAAACATCCCATAGCAGAATAAATGTCACAAATAGCAACTGAAAGCATGAAACATTCCTTTATGCAATAAGCCATGAAACCCAAGGCTAGAAGCCTTTGCTCTTCCAAAAAAAGAAGCATAGGAAAGTGATGTAGCCCCAGTACAAAGTCAATCCGTTTCTACATTTGAGCAAACTTACATACAACAATGTTTTTTATTCGATTAAATACACAAATAATCCTGGAATGTTTAATTGTTTTTTCCTTATAAAAGAAGTTGTTAAAGGGACTTAATATTGGAAAAGTAAAATGTTCTAATGAGTGTTATTATTATTTTATTATTGCCTATGTGTGTTTAACCCCATAAAGGGATTAAACATTTGCTTCATGACCCATAGCAGACGCACTGCCAAACCAGAACATAGTCTATGGTTTTAAACAAAAGCTGTGCTGACTGAGATAATCAAACCAGTTATAACGTAGATTTTTATCAACATATTAATCTTTTTTTCTAAATACTTTTTTAAAGAATAAGCAAAGCACACAAAATTCTTTTTAAAATTGAGTTAATTAAATTTATTTCTGTCACTACTACCCTTTCTGCCAGATAAACAAGCTTTGATGCATAAATAATGGCTCTGTTATATCTACTGTGCCACTGGCCAAAGTTCTAGAAATTCTAATTCACTTGTTCAGCTAAATTTCATCTTCAGTTCACAGCCATAAAATTCTGTATTGACAAACGTTCAAACCAACTTTGACTCTAAGGTATCTGGTCAACATTTTTCTTCTGTATGGATATTAGTTTATTGAATAAATGGCATCTGTTTTCCTCCACATCACTGCTAGAGCAGGTATATCTTTTTGACAACTCCACACAATTTATGGCTTTGCATGCTCCGAAGAAAAATAGTACTAAGCAAAAAATTCTAATCTATTGCTTCTTAGTACTTAATTAAGTTCATACACACTGCACACCGTAGGTGAACCCTGAAATGACTATGACACAGCCGCAGAGATCTAAGCCATTATATCTGCAAGAAACAGAAAGGATTTCGCTTGATGTTTTCTGCCTATGACATTCATAAATCTAATTCAGCTTGATGTGCAGAAAAAAATATTAAAACATCTATAATTACTTTGTTCTAAATCATAAGTTGGCTATTAAAATGCTCTTATTTTTCTAATATAAATGTTTGTTTGTTTGTTTTTACTCACAGGGAAGAAGTGATGGAAATAATATATTAGACAAGGTATTAGGTTTTAAACTATTTAGTGTAAGTAGAAAGATGAACTGTACATTAAGATAGCATCTGTTTAAAAGACCAGTATTAGTGAGGTATAATGACAATGAATGACAAATTAAATATGACTACATGTGATTTTGAATATACCGAAAGATATTTGATATTATGTAGTCAACTTTTCTAACTTTTGGGGGAATGACGCTGAATTACAATAAAGTTGCATCGCATGATGTTTGAATGGTGTATCTGTCAGTTCAAAGGAAATATTCTATATTGTACCTTTAGCTCCTTGGCTTTTTTTTTGTAGTTAAATTGACAGATTGCAGCTTTTTTTTAATCTTCAGAAAGTTCTATAAAACACTTATCCACAATTGCAACATTTTCATTAGGCAACACTCAAATCACCAAAATATCACCCAAATTTTAGAAAGCTGTCAGGTCACTGTTTTAATTACTCTGCAGACCACAGCCTTTAACTGGTTGTTTTCAGAAACCAAGAAAAATTATTTGGCCATGCCCCAACAAGCAATAGAGATGCCATTCTTAGTGGCCCACAAATACAAATACAGAGAATTGAATCCGATGCATATCATTTTATAAAGTGCTACAATATATAAGGAAGAGTTACTACTCCATGCTGTTATTTTTTTTAAGTAAAATAAATACAGAATATATTTTATATCTCTAAAGGTACTTGCAGAAAGATAAATCTGTATAAGAAATTAAAAATGATGTTTTATTTTCGTAAAATAGCAAAAAAATTTTTTTCTATTTTTGTTTCTTAAAAGGATAGGAAAGTCAAAATTAAACTTGTATGATTCAGCTAGAGCATGTGATTTAAATATAATTTAAATTTTACTTTTGATAGGCAGCTAATTGACACAAATATTTAGGACATATATTAGAATTACCAACACACGGTACAATTAGCTTGGACATCTTAAGGGGAGTTATTTCTACTGCCAGCAATATACTAGTTCATGAATCACTAACAGTAACTAGGTAACAAGTTTAAAACCTGTTCTATATTATGCTTAATAGTTATTGTTGTTTATGGTGGTGTATATGACCTCTCTCTGCTTAAATGCTGTGTTATATTCATATTTTTTTTTTTTTTTTGTTATTGGCTATTATTCTCTGTGACTGTATGATTATCATCCCTATTTGATCTATGCTCTTGCTCACTTTACTAGCTCATAATAGTTGTCTTGATGGAGCCTCTCTCCTCCCTTTCCCGCCGGTACTTAATGCCTGCGGGTCATATCCCTTCTCCTTTTTCCCACATCGCCTATAGGTGGCACTTCCCTAGGAGAGGGGCTCACCCAGAGGTACCCCTGGTCCCCCAGACTCCAGCTTTTCTAACGTCCTCCCCTCCACTAGATAATATATTATATCTTCTCAGGCTCCCACTATTGGAGTACAAAGGTGTTGATAAGTGTGATTCCGCTTATACTAAGTAATTATGCTCTAGCCCCACCTAAATTTGCTTCTGCTAAAGACATACTAGTTGGCTCCGCCCTCCATTTCCCCCCCACATCCCTCCCTATTATATTTTGAGCGGCTCTTGCCCGCTGCATCCCCCTTCCCCATATAATTATAGAGTCACCCCCTCACTAGTCTTACCCTTATCTGAATAGATACCTTATGTTTCTTTACATACAACTAGGAGAGGACCATTTTGTTGTTTTTATTACATTTGTTAAACTCTAAAACAAAACCGAAGTCTCTTTAAGTGTTAGCCCACAATTTATGGAAATGTTTGAGATATTAGAATATACTGTCTCCTAATTATGCTTTGTATACATTGTCTTGTGAATGTTTTGAGACATACCCTATACTTTGTATTGATCTATGACTTCAATAAAAAAGATTTAAAAAAAAAAAAAAAAAAACTCTTGCGCAAATAAAAAATTTAAACAAAAAAAAAAAAAAAAAAAAAAAAAAAAAATATAATTTAAATTTCACTACTATTTTCAAAAGTGCTTCGTTCTCTTGGTATCCCGTGTTAGAAAACAATACGCACATATCCTACACTAGTGGGAGTTAGCTGCTGATTGGTGCCTGCACACATTTGTCTCTTGTGATTGGCTAACTAGATGTGTTCACCAAGCTGCCAGTAGTGCAATGCTGTTCCTTTAGCAAAGGATAACAAGCTAGTGAAGCAAATTTGGTAATAGAAGTAAATTGGAAAGTTGTTAAAATTGTATTCTATCCAAATTATGAAAGAAAATTTTGGAGTTTTCTGTCTCTTTAATGAACAATTGGATGAAGCAGAAGAAGTTTGCTTTCTTTTAGCTTTTTGATAATATATATATATATATATATATATACACACACACACACATATATATATATATATATATATATATATATATATATATATATATAGAGAGAGAGAGAGAGAGAGACACACATCACTTCCATATTCCATTAACATTCTTCTCTATGAAAGACACATTATAGGGACTGTTCCTGGGATGGTGACTAGCCGCAGGAAAAGCTAATATATACTTGTGTGCTCACCACAAAGCAACCTCTAGTAAGAATTTGTGCTCCTCATCACTTTCAAAAGAAAGCGCAAAAACAGAATTTATGCTTACCTGATAAATTTATTTCTCTTGTGGTGTATCCAGTCCACGGATTCATCCTTTACTTGTGAGATATTCTCCTTCCCAACAGGAAGTGGCAAAGAGAGCACACAGCAGAGCTGTCCATATAGCTCCCCCTCTAGCTCCACCCCCCAGTCATTCGACCGAAGGTTAGGAAGAAAAAGGAGAAACCATAGGATGCAGTGGTGACTGTAGTTTAAAAATAAAAACCACCTGTCTTAAAATGACAGGGCGGGCCGTGGACTGGATACACCACAAGAGAAATAAATTTATCAAGTAAGCATAAATTCTGTTTTCTCTTGTAAGGTGTATCCAGTCCACGGATTCATCCTTTACTTGTGGGATACCAATACCAAAGCTTTAGGACACGGATGAAGGGAGGGAACAAGACAGGTACCTTAAACGGAAGGCACCACTGCTTGTAAAACCTTTCTCCCAAAAATAGCCTCAGAAGAAGCAAAAGTATCGAATTTGTAAAATTTGGAAAAAGTATGCAGCGAAGACCAAGTCGCTGCCTTACAAATCTGTTCAACAGAAGCCTCATTTTTAAAAGCCCATGTGGAAGCCACTGCTCTGGTAGAATGAGCAGTAATTGTTTCAGGAGGCTGCTGGCCAGCAGTCTCATAGGCCAAACGGATGATGCTTTTCAGCCAAAAGGAAAGAGAGGTAGTGGTCGCCTTCTGACCTCTCCTCTTACCAGAATAGATAACAAACAAAGAAGTTGTTTGTCTGAAATCCTTAGTTGCTTGTAAATAGAACTTTAAAGCACGAACCACATCAAGATTGTGTAACAGACGTTCCTTCTTCGACGAAGGATTAGGACACAGAGAAGGAACAACAATTTCCTGATTAATATTCTTATTAGACACAACCTTAGGAAGAAAACCGGGTTTGGTACGCAAAACTACCCTATCTGCATGGAACACCAGGTAAGGTGAATCACACTGTAAAGCAGATAACTCTGAAACTCTTCGAGCAGAAGAGATAGCTACCAAAAACAAAATTTTCCAAGATAAAAGCTTAATATCTATGGAATGTAAAGGTTCAAACGGAACCCCTTGCAGAACTGAAAGAACTAAATTCAGACTCCATGGCGGAGCCACAGGTCTATAAACAGGCTTAATTCTGACTAAAGCCTGACTAAAAGTTTGAATGTCTGGTACCTCTGCCAGACGTTTGTGAAAAAGAATAGACAAAGCAGATATCTGTCCCTTTAAGGAACTAGCTGATAATCCTTTCTCCAATCCGTCTTGGAGAAAGGACAAAATTCTGGGAATCCTAACCTTACTCCATGAGTAACCCTTGGATGCGCACCAAAAAAGATATTTTCGCCAAATCTTATGGTAGATTTTCCTGGTGACAGGCTTTCTAGCCTGAATCAGGGTATCAATAACCGACTCAGAGAAACCACGCTTTGATAGAATTAGGCGTTCAATCTCCAAGCAGTCAGACGCAGAGAAATTAGATTTGGATGTTTGAAAGGACCTTGTATTAGAAGGTCCTGTCTCATTGGTAGTGTCCATGGTGGCACAGATGACATGTCCACTAGGTCTGCATACCAGGTCCTGCATGGCCACGCAGGCGCTATTAGAATCACTGAAGCCCTCTCCTGCTTGATTCTGGCAACCAGACGAGGGAGGAGAGGAAACGGTGGAAAAACATAGGCCAGATTGAAGGACCAAGGCGCTGCTAGAGCATCTATCAGCACCGCCTGGGGATCCCGGGACCTGGACCCGTAAAGAGGAAGTTTGGTGTTCTGACGGGACGCCATCAGATTCAATTCTGGAGTGCCCCATAGCTGAGTCAGCTGGGCAAATACCTCCGGGTGGAGTTCCCACTCCCCCGGGTGAAAAGTCTGACGACTTAGAAAATCTGCCTCCCAGTTCTCTACTCCTGGGATGTGAATTGCTGAGAGATGGCAAGAGTGATCCTCCACCCATCTGATTATTTTGGTTACTTCCATCATTGCTAGGGAACTCCTTGTTCCGCCTTGATGATTGACGTAAGCTACAGTCGTGATGTTGTCCGACTGAAATCTGATGAATTTGGCTGCAGCTAGCTGAGGCCATGCCTGAAGCGCGTTGAATATCGCCCTCAGTTCTAGAATGTTTATCGGGAGAAGAGCTTCTTCCCGAGACCATAAGCCCTGAGCTTTCAGGGAGTCCCAGACTGAGCCCCAGCCCAACAGACTGGCGTCGGTCGTTACGATGATCCACTCTGGTCTGCGGAAACACATTCCCTGAGACAGGTGATCCTGAGACAACCACCAGAGAAGAGAATCTCTGGTCCCCTGGTCCAACTGTATTTGAGGAGACAAATCTGCATAATCCCCATTCCACTGTTTGAGCATGCATAGTTGCAGTGGTCTGAGGTGTATCCGTGCAAAAGGGACTATGTCCATTGCCGCTACCATTAGTCCGATTGTCTCCATGCACTGAGCTACAGATGGCCGAGGAATGGAATGAAGAGCTCGGCAAGTAGTTAAAAGTTTTAACTTTCTGACCTCCGTCAGAAATATTTTCATTTCTACCGAGTCTATTAGGGTTCCTAGGAAAGGAACTCTTGTGAGGGGGGAGAGAGAACTCTTTTTCATGTTCACCTTCCACCCGTGAGACCTCAGAAAGGCCACTACAATTTCCGTGTGAGACTTGGCTCTTTGGAAAGTCGACGCCTGAATTAAGATGCCGTCTAGATAAGGTGCCACTTCTATGCCCCGCGGTCTTAGTACCGCCAGGAGGGACCCTAGCACCTTTGTGAAAATTCTGGGAGCAGTGGCCAACCTGAAAGGAAGAGCCACAAACTGATAATGCTTGTCCAGAAAGGCGAACCTGAGAAACTGGTGATGATCTTTGTGGATAGGAATGTGCAGATACGCATCCCTTAGATCCACGGTAGTCATATATCGACCCTCCTGGATCATTGGTAAGATTGTCCGAATGGTCTCCATCTTGAATGATGGGACTCTGAGGAATTTGTTTTGAATTTTGAGATCCAGGATTGGTCTGAAAGTTCCTTCTTTCTTGGGAACCGCAAACAGGTTTGAGTAAAAACCCAGCCCTTGTTCCGCAATTGGAACTGGGTGGATCACTCCCATTGTATGTAGATCTTCTACACAGCGTAAGAACGCCTCTTTCTTTGTCTGCTCTGTAGACAAACGAGAAATGTGGAACCTTCCCCTTGGAGGGGAGTCATTGAATTCTAGAAGATATCCCTGGGATACAATCTCTAAGGCCCAGGGATCGTGTACGTCTCTTGCCCAGGCCTGAGCGAAGAGAGAGAGTCTGCCCCCTACTAGATCCGGTCCCAGATCTGGGGCTACCCCATCATGCTGTCTTGGAGGCAGCTGCAGGTTTCTTGGCCTGTTTACCCTTGTTCCAGCCCTGGTAAGGTTTCCAGGCTGCCCTGGGTTGTGAAGTGATACCCTCTTGCTTTGCAGCAGGGGATGATGAAGCGAGACCGCTCCTGAAATTCCGAAAGGAACGAAAATTATTTTGTTTGTTCTTCATCTTGAAGGACTTGTCCTGGGGGAGAGCATGGCCTTTTCCCCCAGTGATTTCTGAAATAATCTCTTTCAATTCAGGCCCGAAGAGGGTCTTTCCTTTGAAAGGGATGTTCAATAGTTTGGATTTTGACGACACATCGGCCGACCAGGACTTTAGCCATAGCGCCCTGCGCACTAAAATGGCGAAACCTGAATTCTTTGCCGCTAACTTAGCTAGTTGGAAAGCGGCATCTGTGATAAAAGAATTAGCCAGCTTAAGAGCCTTAATTCTGTCCATAATGTCCTCATATGAGGTCTCGATCTGGAGCGCATCTTCCAGCGCCTCGAACCAGAAAGCAGCTGCAGTAGTTACAGGAACAATGCACGCAATAGGTTGGAGAAGAAAACCTTGTTAAACAAAAATTTTCTTAAGTAAACCCTCTAATTTTTTATCCATAGGGTCTTTAAAAGTACAACTGTCTTCAATTGGTATGGTTGTGCGTTTAGCAAGTGAAGAAACAGCCCCCTCCACCTTAGGGACCGTCTGCCACGAGTCCCGCATGGGGTCAGATATGGGGAACATTTTCTTAAAAACAGGAGGGGGAACAAACGGAATACCTGGTCTATCCCACTCCCTAGTAACGATATCCGCAATCATCTTAGGGACCGGGAACACATCAGTGTAAACAGGAACTTCTAGGTACTTGTCCATTTTACACAATTTCTCTGGAACCACCAAAGGGTCGCAATCATCCAGAGTAACTAATACCTCCCTGAGCAATAAGCGGAGGTGTTCTAGTTTAAATTTAAAAGCCAACGTATCTGAGTCTGTCTGAGGAGCAACCTTTCCCGAATCGGAAATTTCTCCCTCAGACAGCACATCCCTCGCCCCCATTTCAGAGCGTTGTGAGTGTATATCGGATACGGCTGCGTCAGAATGCTCAGAATCTGTTCTTAAAACAGAGCTATCACGCTTTGCAGGTAACATGGGCAGTTTAGATAAGAACACTGAAAGGGTATTATTCATAACTGCCGCCAAGTCTTGCAAGGTAAAAGAGCTAGACGCACTAGAGGTACTAGGCGTCGCTTGAGCGGGTGTAACTGGTTGTGACACTTGGGGAGAGGTTGACGGGCTAACCTCGTTACCTTCTGTCTGAGAATCATCTTGGGCCACATTTTTAAGTGCAACAATATGTTCTTTAAAGTGTATAGACATATCAGTACAAGTGGGAAACATTCTGAGAGGGGGTTCCACCATGGCTTCTAAACACATTGAAAAAGGACTTTCCTTGGTGTCAGACATGTTTAACAGACTAGTAGTAATATAAACAGGCTTGGAAATCACTTTAATCAAGTAAAAACACACTTTGAAAAAAACGGTACTGTGCCTTTAAGAGATAAAAAAGGCACACAATTTTGCAAAACAGTGAAAAAATGCAGCAAACTTTTCGAAATTTTTACAGCATGTACCTAAAGCATTAGTAAGATTGCACCACTAGCAATAGAAACGATTAACCCCTTAATGCCCAAACCGGATCGACAGTAGCAAAAAAAAAAAACGGTTAAAGAAATTTCAGCACCTTGCCAGATTTGTGGGGAAAAAGCATCTAAGAGTCACTCAAACTGCAGTAGGACCCTCCATGTGAAACAGCCTGAACTTCTAGTCAAAATAACTGCGCATCTGAGGCGCAAAATTAGGCCCCTCCCACCTTATTCAAGTGCTTGTGAGGCCTAAAGAAACACTCCCAAGTGTTTTAGTAATAGCCATGTGGGTAATAACCCCTGAAAGAAACCCAAAGGAGCCTTCAAAGTGTCTCAAAAAACGATATTTTTAATAAAAAACGTTTGCCCTGAAGTAGTGTCAACCAGCATAAACTAGCCCTGTTATGTAAGCTTGAAATTCCATACTTAGCCTCTGAATACAGCTTACCCTCCCTCATGGGGATATTAACAGTCTTTTCTAGCATTATCACAGTCTTGTCTAGAAATAAATGACTGAACATACCTCATTGCAGCCTAACCTGCAAACCGTTCCCCCCAACTGAAGTTCTCTTGTACTCCTCAGTCCTGTGTAGGAACAGCAGTGGATTTTAGTTACAACATGCTAAAATCATCTTCCTCCCTGCAAAAATCTTCATCCCCTTTCTGCTAGAGAGTAAATAGTACACACTGGTACCATTTAAAATAACAAACTCTTGCTTGTAGAAAATAAAAACTACAATTCTAACACCACATTCACTTTACCCTTCCGATTGCTTAGAGCCGGCAAAGAGAATGACTGGGGGGTGGAGCTAGAGGGGGAGCTATATGGACAGCTCTGCTGTGTGCTCTCTTTGCCACTTCCTGTTGGGAAGGAGAATATCCCACAAGTAAAGGATGAATCCGTGGACTGGATACACCTTACAAGAGAAAGCTATTTATTTTTGCAGTATCATAATCATAGTTACTAGAGACATTGTTTTATGCCATCCTAAACCTATTTTATTTACTCCTTCCATTACTTGCTGTAAAGTCCTTACACAAATTACAAGATGGGGTGACATTCAATGCAGGCTGATCAGACTGTATTAACTGTAAACGTCCCCAAACTATGATAATAGATCCTAGTCATGCCCCTCAATATTATGATTATTATCAAACCTCATGAAATCTTCTGCCTCCATTAACCATAACTGCAGACCCTTGTCTATTATTAATCCTAGTTTGCAACCCTTGTCAACCTTATAAACCTAAGCATAGCTGCCACAACTCCACTATCACCCTAGCCCACTAGTAAATCCTGCCCACATATATTTCTCATCCCAACATGATCCCCCATCAGAATTGGAGTAGTTAAGCCAGTGACCAGGTGGTGAGACTAGAGCAGATATGGTTTGAGTTAAAGGGATATAAGACAGAATATTTCATGGTTGTAATAAAAACACTAAGCAGTGGGTTATACTTAAAGAAAACCATTGCAATATTTTTTGTAATTATTTTAAAAGGATAAAAAGGATTTTTTTTAAACTTATTTTGTGGAGGGTCCATTACTTCATGTCACAGCCCTTCAAGGGGGCTGGAGTCTATACAGGAAGGATATATAGCTTAATGTGATAAATCATAAAGAGCTGGCTTCCTCTAGCGATCACTGAACAATAACAGGAAGTTTGTTTCTTGCCTATGCACAGAAAAGCATAATGTATTCTTACCTGAAAAATTAATTTCTTTCTTGGTAGTGAGAGTTCACAATCCTTACTGTTGGGAATTACACCACCTTCCCTCCAGGAAGAGGCAAATACACCCTACACCAAGGTTTATAGCAGAGGATAGGAAGATGTAAGAATAAAATAGGGTAAAGAGATGCAAACAAGGACTGTCGTAACCAAAAAAAAAATATATGGATGGGCTCATGTACTCTAACTACCAAAAAAAGAAGTAAATTTATCAGGTAAGAATAATTTGTCTTCTTTCTAATGGTAGTGAGAGTCCACGATCCTTACTGTTGGGAATCAATACCCAAGCTGTGAAGTCCAAGAAAAAAATGGGTGAGAAAAATGACAGAAAAGGAGGCCTTTAAGTAGCAGAGACCACAGCCTGCAAAATCTTTCTGCCAAAAACTGCCTCCGCAGAGGCAAAAATGTCAAAATGATAGACTAAAAGTAAAAGTATGCAAGGATGACAAAGTAGCAGCCTTGCGTATTTGTTCTACAGAAGCCTCATTCTTGAAGGCCCATGAAGTTGAAACCTAATAAGTAGAGTGAGCGGTGATTCGGCTAGGCGGTTGCTAACCTGTCTCCAAGTAAGCAATGTGGATAAAAAACTGCAACCAAAAAGATAGGGAAACCAAAGTAGCCTTTTGACCTTTCCTTTTACCAGAATACAGAACAAATAAGCTGGTAGATTGCCGAAATTCTCTGGTCGCATGCAAATAGAGTTTCAAAGCCCTCACAATATCAAAATTATGTAGAAGCCTCTCTTTGGAGGACTTCGGATTTGGACAGCGAGAAAGAACAATAATTTTCTATTAATGTTTTCAACAAAAACAACCTTGGCAAAAAAAGAGACTGTACGTAAGATCACCTTATCCTGGTGAAAAATCAAGTAACGAGGATCAATTCTGGAACCCTACAAGCTGAAGAGATTGCCAAAAGAAATAAAACTTTTCAAAATAATAACCTAATATCTAAGTAATGCATTGGTTTGAACGGAGAAGACTGTAACATTTTAAGAATGACATTTTAAGAAGTTGAGATTCCAAGGATGGGAAACAGGCTTAACAAAACAGTTGAATCCTAATGAAAGCTTGAACAAAGGATTGAATATCATGAAAACTAACTAATTTTCTTAACTAAAAGGGGCAAAAATTGGGGAGAGACCTGCCTGATAAGCCCTTATCTAGACCCTAATAACGAAATTGTAGTATCCATGGAATTTTCAAGGAATTCCATGAAAAACCATGACTTGAACACACACCCAGAAAAATATACTAGAAAAAAAAAGTAAAAATGTAATAGATACATCTAGTAACAGGCTTAGGAGCCTGAACTAAAGTATCAATCACATGCTCAGAAAAACCTCTCAGAGTTAAAATTAATTGTTAAATTTCTACGCCATCAAATTGAGAGACTAAAGATTTTGATAAAAGAATGGGTCCTGCACCAGCAGATCCTGATTAAGTGGAAGTCGCCATGAAGGTTCGATGGACATGCTGATCAGGTCCGCGTACAAGATCCAACAAGGCCATAACAGAGCCACTAGAATTGCTGGAACGCCCTCCTGCTTGAGATGAGCAAGCACTCTGGGTAGAAGCACAATTGGAGGAAACAAGTAGGCGATAATGCCATGGAGCTATCAAAGCATCTATCAACTCTGCCTGAGGATCCCTCGTTCTGGAACCATAACATGGAAGCTTGTGAATTAACCGGAACGCCATCAGATCTATCTCTGGAAGACCTCAGTGGGCTATCAACTGATCAAATATGTCCTGACTGAAGGAACAGTTCACCGGGCAGAGAGACTGGCGGCTCAAATAGTCTGCCTCCCAGATGTCCACTCCGGAATTGTGGATGGCTGAAATCGAACACTGATTTACCTCTGCCCAAGTCAAAATACAAGACACCTCCTTCATTGTGAGAGAGCTGTGAGTGCCCCCTTGATGGTTTATGTATGCCATTGCTGTGACCTTGTCTGACTGGAAGCTAATAAATTGGTAGGAACAAAGTGATGGTCACGCCTAAAAAACATTGAAGATTGCTCTGAGTTCCAAGACATTCCGAAGGGCAAACTCCCTGAGCTCTCAAAGGACACCAAACTGCTCCCCAACTGGACAGACCGCAATCCGTGGTGATAATCTCCCAAGATGGATGTTGAAACCCCATGCCACACCGCACTGGTCCTGGGGAAGTCCACCAAGTAATCCCTGTTCCACTAACTCAACATGAAAAGTTGTAAAGGTTGCAAATGAAACCTTGCAAACTACACTGCATCTGAAGCTGCCACCATGAGACCCACAACCTCCATACAGTGAGCTACCGAACGAAATAGAAGATCGTGAAGCTTCAATTTGCGTTGTTCCATTAGGAAAAGCTTCACTTTTACTGAGTCTATGACCACTCATAAGATTGTCCCTTTAGTTCTTTTGAGTAAGATAACTTATTCCACATTTACCTTCCAGTCATGACTACGAAGAAACCACAACAGTTTTTCCATATGAGACATTGCTAAAGGTAAAGATGGAGCCTGTATCAAGATATCGTCCAAGAATGGAGCAACAGCTACCCCCTGAGAATGAATCACAGACTAAAGGGCTCCCAAGACCTTTGTGACTATTCTTGGTGCAGTAGTTAGACCAAACAGAAGAGCTGTAAACTGGTAATGCTTGTCCAGCAAAGCAAACCGAAGAAACCAATGATATTGGTTGAAACAGAATGTGAAGGTACTTCAGATCCATTATAGACATAAATTGACCCTGAAGAACTAAAGGGAGGATCAATCTCATAGTCTCCAGATTGAAAGAAACAACCCTTAAAAACTTGTTTAGAATTTTAAGATGCAAAATGGGACGAAACGTTCCTTCCTTCTTTGGAAGAACAAATAGATTTAAACAGAACCCTGATTCCTGCTCCGACCAAGGTACAGGGACTAAAACGCCAATATTCTCTAAGTCCTTTACACAGCTAAGAAAGGCAAGTTTCTTTTCTGGTCTTTTGGAAATGTGAGACAGAATAAACCTCCCCCACAGAGGGTGAGACCTGAAACCTATGCTGTAACCCTGAGACACAATTTCTATGAGCCTATATCCTCCAAGTTCTTTACACAGCTAAGAAAGGCAAGTTTCTTTTCTGGTCTTTTGGAAATGTGAGACAGAATAAACCTCCCCCACAGAGGGTGAGACCTGAAACCTATGTTGTAACCCTGAGACACAATTTCTATGAGCCATGGGTCCTGAATAGATTGAGCCCATGCTTCCTAAAAAAGGCTTAACCTGCCCTCTACCGGAGCTAACTCCAGATTGGAAGCCGCACTTTTATGCAGACTTTGACTGTGAAGGTTTCTTGGACTGTTTGGACTTTGACCACACCGGATTCGGTCCCCATGCTGGATTAGAAGACTCTGGCTTTTGAGAGGAATTCGATCTCTGAGACTTGTTCTGGCGAGAGGGACTAAAACATCCCCAGTTTTACCCTTAGGTCTAGCCTTTTTATCCTGAGGTAAAAAGGCCCCTTTTCCACCTGTCACAGTGGAAATAATAGAGTCTAAACCAGGGCCGAGAAGAGTCTTATCCTTAAACGATAAGGATAGTAGTCTAGATTTAGAAACCATGTATGCAGACCAAGATTTCAACCAAAGAGCCCGCCTGGCTAAAATCGCCAGTGTAGTATTATTAGCATTAATGGGAATAATCTAAACTACTGCGTCACAGACAAAGGAATTCACAAGCTTTAAGAATTTAATACACTCTTGGATCTCCTCCAAGGATGATTCTTCAGAGATCAATTATGATACAGAATCACACCAAAAAGGTGACACCGCCGGCCATTCTGAATGACAAATGCTTTTCCAGCTCTCCTTGCTGAGTAAAAACAAAAAAACTGAGTGCTGATATCAGTATGATGGACCTCATAGTGAAAGTGTTTTCATACCCCTTCAATAAAAGAACCCTTATTAATAAAAGGTTCTCCAAATAGCTTGGCGCAGTGGATCCCAGTGCCTGCGCTGAGCCTCTTGTTGGCTCTCCGGCACGCTAGAGGTAAGTATTTTAACCCCTACAGGTAATTTAATTTTGTCAGTATGTATTAGTTTTCTTTAAATTTAGTTGGTGCATTTGTTCAGATATTTGTTTCCTGAAAACTAAACAAATATACATTTTACAATACAAATTTGCATTCGTAAAGAAACAAATGCACATGCCTACTACTAACTATGGGGGATGTCTTCAAGGCAACAGAGGAGCAGCTTGAAAGCATCTTAAATTTTAATTCAATTAAAGTAACAGCTTGTACTACTGCTACAAGCCAGCAGGGGGGTGAGAACTAGACAAGAATAAAAGTGAAGTGACATGGACGCTGCTAAATTCTTATTAAATAATTTAAATTTGAACATTTGAAACCTATCCTGTCTGAAGAAAAGTCTTTCCCACCAAAAGAGCAATTTTTTTAAACCACAAATCAGCTACATTTTTTTTCACATGCATTTGTTTCTTCATTAAACAGATCACTCGTTTATTGTTTTCGGATGAATGCAATGAGTATAGAAACGTGGCTTATTTTACATTTGCATGCACATATTATTTTTGTGCATACTTTTCAAATGCTAGCATTTGAAATGTCAAGTATGTAGATAATTTGAAATGCAGTGCTGAATTGCTGATATAGAAAATGCCCAAACAACACCCTCAATCCCTTCTCTTCCAGGAAACTTTCCATTGAAAGGAATACAATTTTAAAATCTTCAAATTTTCAGCAGCATCTCAATCCATACCTACTCCTTGACGAGGCAAATAAATAATGGGAGGGAAAGGGAAGTAGGAAGAATACTTGAAACTCTGGTGTAGGGTATATTTGTCTCCTCTTGCTGGCCAGGTGAAGTAAGTATGTAAAACAGTAAGGATTGTGGACTCTCACTACCATTAGAAAGAAATGGCAGACTGCAACTTAAAGGGACAGTCTACAATAGAATTGTTTTTGTTTTAAAAGATAGATAATCCCTTTTTTAACCATTCCCCAGTTTTGAATAACCAATGCTGTTATATTAATACACTTTTTACCTCTGTAATTACCTTGTATCTTAGCATCTTCTGACAGCCCTCTGATCACAAGAATTTTTTTTAATATCTATTGACTGGCATTTTAGCCAATTAGTGCTGTGTTGTGCTGACTCTTAAATAACTCCACGGGTGTGAACACAATGTTATCTATGGGCCCACATGAACTAGCAGTCTCCTGTTGTGAAAAGCAAATTAAAAAGTATGTGATAAGAGGCTGTCTGTAGTAGCTAAGAAACAGGCAGAAATTTAGAGGTTTACATTTTATAAAGTATATTAATGTAACAATGTTGGTTGTACAAAGCTGGGGAATGGGTAGTAAAGGCGTTATCCATCTTTTTACGTTCTCAGCATGTCAGCTCCCTTAAGTCCTTATGGCTACATTGAGCGCTCATTTTAGAATAAAAAACTATTATAATTTTCTGTTAATATTTCTTCCAAAAGTAATTAAAGAATCACATTTAAAATAAAAAAATGTTTATAAGAGAAGATACTTTCTGGTTTTACCTGTCTGGATTCTGGGTGCAGACGTGCATTTGTAGAAGAATCCTCTGTGTAAAAGTCTTAAAACATTGTCCACATTTCCAAAGGTGCCAGTCACTGAATTCAGAGTTAAGTTGACTTGTTGAGGTTGGGCTGGCAAGCACTCTCTGGTTTTTAATGTTAATTTGATTAAATCCTGTGTCTAGAGGCCCGGATTTATCCAGGAGGGAATAATTTCTGTTGCATGGAGTCTGTGGGAAAACAATGGACCTCTGCATTGTGGAAGGGGGTAGCTTGCCATTTTTGTTGAAGGGTTGTAGTGTTTCATGTCTGGACATAGCTTCAATTACAGTTGATGGTACATTCACTAGAAAAAAAAAGGAATAACACTTATATATGTGTTATCAAGAACAGAAAATTGAGCAATAAAGATAAAACTTTACAGAAATGGCATATCTGAAATATAAAGACAAACAAAAATCTCATATATATATATATATATATAAAACTCGGGTCAGTGATAGTGAGTGGTTGGGTGTAATGATGCTGTCATGAGTTAAATAATATCTTGGATGTTTTGGTTTAAGATATTCTCCTGGTTGAAAATTGATATAACTTCCTGCATTAAAAGTCTGGTGAACATTAGCACTGGGGTAAAGTAACTCATTGATCTAACCAGTTTATCTTCATCATTGCGCTGAGTTCATGGCTGGTCTGCAAAAATACCACTGGTATCAGGTGGCTGATAAACAACAGGTATCACCAACTACACATCACAAAAAACCTTTCAGACAAAGTAGAATGTTTCAGGATAAGCTTTGATTATTTTATGTTCTGGGTGAACAAATATGACTCACATGTCATCTTAGATATAAAATTAATCCACTTGTTTGTTTCCACAACGAAAATAGACTTAAAGGGACCTTAAACACTTTGAGATGGTAATATATAATGATGAATCGTATATAAAAAAAAACCTCTGTAATATACTTGTATTATTTATTTCGTCCCATTTACTGTATTTCTATTCTGAAAATGTGAGCGTTTCAGTTCCTGTTAGAAATGGAAGTGCAGAACATTTATATATATTTCCAACAGCCATTGGCTGCACACTCTAGTGACCTATTTATAACTGTCTCTAATTGGCCACAGCAGAGAAGGTAACCTAAGTTACAACATGGTAGCTCCCATTTTGTCAATATTTAAACTGGCAATACAACTTTAAAAAATACATCTATATGTTTTTCTCAGACTAATATTTTCTTTGAATGAATCATTCCAGCATTTATTTAGTGTTTAATGGCCCTTTAAAGGGACAGTCAACATCAGAATGTTTGTTGTTTAAAAAGAAAGATAATCCCTTTATTACCCATTTCCCAGTTTTGCATAACCAACACTGTCATAGAAATACTCTTTTTACCTCCGTGATTAACTTGTATCTATACTTCTGCAAACTGCCCCCCTATTTTAGTTCTTTTGACAGACTTGCATTTTAGCCAATCAGTGCTCACGCCAGGGTAACTTCACGTGCATGAGCTCAATGTTATCTATATGAAACACATGAACTAATGCCCTCTAGTGGTCAAAATGCATTCAGATTAGAGGCAGTCTTCAAGGTCTAACAAATTAGCATATGAACTTCCTATGTTTAGCTTTCAACTAAGAATACCAAGAGAACATAGCAAAATTGGTGATAAAAGTAAATTGGAAAGTTGTTAAAAATGAATTCCCTATTTAAATCATGAACGTTTTTTTTTTGGACTTGACTGTCCCTTTAAAATATTTCTACCAGATATACCTGTTTGAAATTATTATGTGTCTTATAGTTTCAGCCAGACTTCGGTGCTAGTTGTTGCCTGTCATAAAAGGGGTGACTATATCCCTTGCCCCTCTTTCTGAAATGGGAACCTGACCTCAGCTAAAAAATGTATTTAATGCTCAATTTGACTAAAAAACTTGTGATTTTTTTTGTTGTAATTTATTTGTCTAATATTTTACCTATGTGAAGAAACAGTAATTACAGTAATTTTCTTTATACAGATTATTGCCAAATCTGGGTTTTACCAAGGACTTCATAAAAGTCCTGGTGGGTGCAGCAGAGATAGATTAATGTGGGTGCTTGAAGGAGATTTTTGGTAATTTTCTAGTTGTAGCACAGACTATAAAGTGTTCTTTTTAACTCTTGCTCCCACTGACTTAAATAACTTTGCGTTGACAAATTGGTTACAGCAGCAGGGCTAGTTGCTGTATGAGGCACACTGGGTGCTAAAGAAACTCTAAAATGAGTTGAGTTTCTTCAAGAGCCATAACACTTGGTCATGTATTATACTGTACATCTTCTAAACAAAATCAATGACTATACACCTCTTTGCTCATTTATTGCTTCAGAGGGTAGACTTAGACATTAATTAGCATTGTCCTCTTTGTATTTAATAAAATATTTTTAGTCTAGAACACAATATCCATACAGGGAGTGCAGAATTATTAGGCAAGTTGTATTTTTGAGGATTAATTTTATTATTGAACAACAACCATGTTCTCAATGAACCCAAAAAACTCATTAATATCAAAGCTGAATAGTTTTGGAAGTAGTTTTTAGTTTGTTTTTAGTTATAGCTATTTTAGGGGGATATCTGTGTGTGCAGGTGACTATTACTGTGCATAATTATTAGGCAACTTAACAAAAAAACAAATATATACCCATTTCAATTAATTATTTTTACCAGTGAAACCAATATAACATCTCAACATTCACAAATATACATTTCTGACATTCAAAAACAAAACAAAAACAAATCAGTGACCAATATAGCCACCTTTCTTTGCAAGGACACTCAAAAGCCTGCCATCCATGGATTCTGTCAGTGTTTTGATCTGTTCACCATCAACATTGCGTGCAGCAGCAACCACAGCCTCCCAGACACTGTTCAGAGAGGTGTACTGTTTTCCCTCCTTGTAAATCTCACATTTGATGATGGACCACAGGTTCTCAATGGGGTTCAGATCAGGTGAACAAGGAGGCCATGTCATTAGATTTTCTTCTTTTATACCCTTTCTTGCCAGCCACGCTGTGGAGTACTTGGACGTGTGTGATGGAGCATTGTCCTGCATGAAAATCATGTTTTTCTTGAAGGATGCAGACTTCTTCCTGTACCACTGCTTGAAGAAGGTGTCTTCCAGAAACTGGCAGTAGGACTGGGAGTTGAGCTTGACTCCATCCTCAACCCGAAAAGGCCCCACAAGCTCATCTTTGATGATACCAGCCCAAACCAGTACTCCACCTCCACCTTGCTGGCGTCTGAGTCGGACTGGAGCTCTCTGCCCTTTACCAATCCAGCCACGGGCCCATCCATCTGGCCCATCAAGACTCACTCTCATTTCATCAGTCCATAAAACCTTAGAAAAATCAGTCTTGAGATATTTCTTGGCCCAGTCTTGACATTTCAGCTTGTGTGTCTTGTTCAGTAGTGGTCGTCTTTCAGCCTTTCTTACCTTGGCCATGTCTCTGAGTATTGCACACCTTGTGCTTTTGGGCACTCCAGTGATGTTGCAGCTCTGAAATATGGCCAAACTGGTGGCAAGTGGCATCTTGGCAGCTGCACGCTTGACTTTTCTCAGTTCATGGGCAGTTATTTTGCGCCTTGGTTTTTCCACACGCTTTTTGCGACCCTGTTGACTATTTTTAATGAAACGCTTGATTGTTCGATGATCACGCTTCAGAAGCTTTGCAATTTTAAGAGTGCTGCATCCCTCTGCAAGATATCTCACTATTTTTGACTTTTCTGAGCCTGTCAAGTCCTTCTTTTGACCCATTTTGCCAAAGGAAAGGAAATTGCCTAATAATTATGCACACCTGATATAGGGTGTTGATGTCATTAGACCACACCCCTTCTCATTACAGAGATGCACATCACCTAATATGCTTAATTGGTAGTAGGCTTTCGAGCCTATACAGCTTGGAGTAAGACAACATGCATAAAGAGGATGATGTGGTCAAAATACTCATTTGCCTAATAATTCTGCACTCCCTGTAGTTAGATATAGCAATGACTTTACTAGTGGAACGTTTTGTCTGCAATACATCTGATGCAATAAGATTGACTGAAAGAACATTTGACTTTGTTCTATTCACAAAATCCAATTTTTTTTTAAGTTTGATGAGGTGGGTTCAAGATTAATGTTGTCAACAAAAGTCCAACTATCACAAACAGCAGAGAAAAACAAAAAGAAAAAATTCTATTGATTTTGTTTGTTGGTTTCAAAAATCTTTAAACCCAATTACCATTCTTCTCAATTTTAAAGAGAACCTTTGTGAATAGATCCATTTGTTCTGTATGTACAATATGTAGCAAAATCTGTTTAAACTAATTTTAAAGTGCCATTCCAAAAATGTCTAATATTTTTACATTTAAATATGTATAAATGCACCCACATATTATTAACTATTTTGGTAAATAAATGGCATTTGTGATGAAAAAAAAAGTTTACCGGATTTGCAATGTAGGTTATGGTTTATTTATTTTTGTAACATACATTTGAGCAACATTTGATCAAAATAGTTTATGGCAAAGGAATATAGTGGACCATAATGAGCAATGTATAGGCAGAGGTCCTTACAGTTTTCATCCTGAGCGATGCATTGTAACGGGATTCCAAAGAATGATGTGTAGCTGTCGTTGTACCAAACCAGTAGCTCTGAACCTCTTGGGATATCAATACAAGCTCTGTAGAATATACTTGACCTGATGTAAACAAATTAAAAATGTTTTTACTTTCAATTAAGGCCAATAACATCCTAAACAATAAAAAAACAATAATTCAGATCTAATTTATCATATATTTTAGTGGAAGATGACAACAGTCCTTTGAGTTTAACCATTACAGATCCTCTTTGATCCCTGTTATAAAAAACAAATCCTGTCAACTGAACTAGCAATATACCTGTAATATAAGCAATTATAATCTTAGATTCTACTCTAACCAAAAATATATCTAAGCCCTTTGCTAAGCTATCTACTTTATTGGCAGTCACTATCTGACAGGCAACAAAGTTTTAC
Source organism: Bombina bombina (assembly GCF_027579735.1). Taxonomy (NCBI): domain Eukaryota; kingdom Metazoa; phylum Chordata; class Amphibia; order Anura; family Bombinatoridae; genus Bombina; species Bombina bombina. Next base: position 298,828,067 of record NC_069500.1, on the reverse strand, counting down.
AATTTGATCGCTCTCATAGTGAAAATAAATGCTTTCTTTGCTAGAGTTCTACAGTTTAATTGCTCTTACAGTGAAAATAAATATTTCCTTTGCTGGAGATTAAAGTGATGGTAAATTTAAGCAATCTGCACATAACAGAACGCCAAAAAAACTAATGAAATTTTAAAAAACTTAAATTATGCTTACCTGATAATTTTCTTTTCTTCAGATGGAAATAGTCCACAGCTGCATTCATTACTTTTGGGAATTCAGAACCTGACCACCAGGAGGAGGCAAAGATACCCCAGCAAAAGGCTTAAATACTCCTCCCACTTCCCTCATCCCCCGGTCATTCTGCCGAGGAACAGTAGAAGAAATATCAGGGTGAAAATGTGCCAGAAGAATAATAACAGACACCCCAGAAAAAACAAGGGCGGGGAGCTGTGGACTCTTTCCATCTGAAAAAAAGAAAATTATCAGGTAAGCATAATTTAAGTTTTTTTTTAAATTAATGGAAAGAGTCCACAGTTGCATTCATTACTTTTGGGAAAACAATACCCAAGGGACACTGAATGCTCAAACGGGAGGGTACAAAAGGTGGCCCATTCTAAAAGAACCAGGCCTGAAAAACCCTTACCTAACAAAAAAACCCGCTTCATACGAAGCCGATAAAATTGGAAAAAGAAAAGGCCCCAAGGACACTGACCCGCAGATAGTCCACAAGCCTTGCTAGAGACCTCAGAGAGAAACACAACTGAGCCAGCACGCCTCCAGGAGACACCGTCACCCAGTAAGCGGTCCTCAACAACACACCCCGTACCAGAGAAGGGAATCAACTAACAGAAACTCCCAAAAGGGAAAGGATATGGAGGAACAAGCAAGGATTCCCCTGAAGACCTAAAAAGGGTATAACAGTTTCCGAGAAAAGGAAACCGCCAAGAACTAAGCCAAGCTCACAGAGACCGAAACGAGTTGTGAAAAACAAGGGGAGACAAGGCCCAGACCCCAGAATGTACAGAAACCCCAAGGTTAAAACCAGGAATCCGACACAGAGAAGAACGTCTCCTAAAGATAGTGCAACCGCACCCTAAAAAGCAACTGAAGAAAGAGTCCTCAAGTCGCAAGGAAACTCAAAATATTGAAGTCTTCAGAAACCAATATATGTGCAGCAAACCCAGAAAGGCAAACCCCTGGGTCAACACCACACGCTACAGACATACCAGGATGACTCTGAATTAAAATACTTGCAGGCAAGTAAGAGCAGCATAGGTCACAACACTAACCAACAAACTGCAAAACATCCACTAAGCAGTGGACCCAGCACAGGCTTAACCAAAAGGCCGCCAGTCCTACTCACATATCTTGAACATGGAGAAAGCACAGAACCTCAAAAAGGCTCACGTACCACAAAGGACCCAAAGGCGAACAATAGAGGCTTAGCAAAAGTCTGCCAACACACAAGGTGCAAACAGCAGCAACTGATTTCAAACCGCATCCTTCCGCTTGCTAGGCAACAAAGTAACCCACCGGCCACTACAGCTGGCTAATAAGTCTGAAAGACAGGAGAACCAAAAAGACCCCAAACATCAGTCCCCAGTAGAGGACGGAAAAGGATGGATTCAGCCACCCCAAACGGAGCTTGGGTGCCAGCCCAAGAGCTGTAACAATAGGAACTCCAAGAGCACCCCTAGGAGAGGAACAGAGAAAATGTAATAGAGCCCTCAGAAGACCCAGCACGACACTCCATGACAGTCTCAAACATGGAGACATCTCCCCAGATGAAACAGAACCCCAGAGAGCGGATCGCTCTCCTCTAAAGGATAAAAAAACACCTGTTCCTACAACCTGCACACAGGACAGAACAACCAACCTCCAGAGAGAGGAAACTCACCCCCATAAGGAGGACAAACGACCCCCCCCCCCCCCCGAAGGAAAGAGTACGGAAAGGAACATTACACAAGCCCATAAGACCTGAAGCCATAAGCTGAGGAAAGAAATCCAAATGAAATCATAAATGAACACAGAGAAACTCCCTAAAAAAGGGAGCACACCTCAGTCAAAAGGCACAGAAAACCTGGCCAAACAGCTCAACTGTCCAGACCGAAGGTCATAACCTATGTTCCATGTAAAAACTGGATCATAAGTCTTCCGGTCATCCAGAAGATCCACCACAAAAACTATAGGCCTGAGCCCCAGATTGTTCCAGGGAACATCACAGGAAACATAACCGGACTAACCCGGAAAACGGGAACAAGACTGACTCGGAATCCCAACCCAAAAGGAAGAGAAAAGCCATAGTAGGAGTCCAACACTCCAAAAGGAGCTTAAGTACAACAGAGTCGCACGAAGAGCCTAGAGCCCAAATAGGCATTAAAACAACACCCAGAGAAAACATTGAGGACAAAGTCATCCGAATAGTGAGTAAAACAAAGGCTAGTCTCCATAATCTCCTCAGGAGTACCAGAGTACCGTACCCAAGGAAAAAGAATGCAGAGTATCCTAAACCAGGTGGGTAAAAAAACCCTAAACGAAGCTTGGAGAAGGAGACAACACGGCCTATCGTCCCTGATAGGAAACAACTAAATTTCCAAAGAAGGAAAAAGCTACAAGGCCCTCCCATAAGGCGGTCAAGACCGCTAAGGAGCAACGGACAAAGTCCCAAAATCTCATCCGAAGAAGAGAACCTCAAAAGGAAAAAAATCCAAAAAGGACAATTCCAAGAGCCGCTGAAGGCAAGACCGCCAGAACCGGCCTCCAACCCAACCACGCGGGGAAGGAAACACTCCACATCCCGACGTAAAGTCGGAATCAATGAGAGAGTCGCAGCAGAACTCCGAGTCCCAGCCGTCCAGCTTGAGAGGCCAATGAAGACTGAACCAATCCCTCATGCCTCACGGACCCCACAGTCCACACAGATGCTTAGCTGAAACTTGTTAAGGAAAACAAGAATAACATGAATAATATATATTGTTTATATAATAATATATAAACAATAATATGTGAGACACTCGGCGTCCAACCGGACCAGCCAGGCAGAACAGGCACCACGTGTCTGAATAAGGCCTTGACAGAAGGATCTGAACCCAATCAGGACCAGCCTAAAACCAAGGGCCATCACTGTCAAGGCCGCATAGAATACCCCCTAAAGAGGGAGAAACAGCAAACACACATAGGACTAAACACGTCCATAACAAACTTCCTTAGAAGTAACAGTGTGATCAAACATCGTGAGCATCGATTCCACACAAAATATAAACCCAACATGAGCTTTAAATAAATAAAATAAAAGATAAGGCAACCCGCAAGTTTATCGCCAAAGAACAGAGACCCTGTTCTACCAAGCTCAAGCTGGAAAGAGTACTCAATAACAAGACTATAAGAAGATTACTTCATCCCCTTATGTCTAATTCTGCAAGCTATTTGAAGAAGCAGACTGTAAAGTCTCAGATCCATTAAGGATGGGATCTTCTGACAAGGCCAAAGCGTGCCTCAAAAGAACACAAAGGCGCGTCAGTCTATACCCCTGGCGGGAAGAAGCTACCTTCCGGAGAAGGATAAGCACAGTCTGGGTTACCTGCATGCGTAGTAAGCGATGGTGTAAGGGAACTCGCCACTCGGAGGACAGAGGCCCCAGAGGTGGATGGCTTAGCGACCCCTTGATTCCCCCAATCCCGAGGAAATGAGCACTCTAATACGGCATTCAGAATATAACTGATAGGCAAGTATCATCAGGGGCAATACGCATTCTGCGCAAGGAGTATAAACTGAAACAGAAACGTCCGTCTCCACAATATCAGACTCCTCCATAGCTAGGATATTGATACAAAAATTGGACCAAAAACTTAAACGGCACCTGACACCCACAATAGTTGGGGCACTCACCACCTCCAAAGAGCCCGACACCAGCAGATCAGAATTTCTCAGTTGCCACACGGTCAGGAATGCGGAAATGGAAAGTAAAAAACGTGACCACGCCCAGTCACAAGGTGAACCGTACAGTCCAGAAAAAGTGCGCCTAATCGTAAAGGCTGTGCCACTTCCAAAGGACGTTATGTTCCACAAAGCCATGAGCCTAAGTAACACTACACATAAGCAGGTCGAATCACATAACAAACATGATTACCCCCCCGTTCAATAGCCCCCCTCAGGAGATATTAACCCTTGATTCCAAGATACAAAAGGAGCCTCACTGAGACCCTGATTTATAGTTAGTCCCGCAAGGTGGTAACCACTCGGGAAAACATCTGTAATACAATACAATCATGATGAAAGTAAAATGAAACGGTCTTACTGGAATCTAGCAGTGTAGAGAGTGGTGTACACAGAAACACACCACACCCTTTAGGGGGCGCCACCCAATCAGAAGTAATGCATATGTGATATAGCAATAATAGTGTAATGGATCAATATACTAAAATGATATAAGACATAAAAAAACATAGGCCTAGATTTAGAGTTTGGCGTTAGCCGTCAAAAGCAGCGTTAAGGGGTCCTAACGCTGCTTTTTAACGCCCGCTGGTATTTAGAGTCAGGCAGGAAAGGGTCTACCGCTCACTTTCTTTCCGCGACTCCAGGCTACCGCAGATCCCCTTACGTCAATTGCGTATCCTATCTTTTCAATGGGATTTGCCTAACGCTGGTATTTGGAGTCTTGGAAGAAGTGAGCGGTAGAGCCTCTACCGACAAGACTCCTAACGCCACAAAAAGTCAGTAGTTAAGAGTTTTATGGGCTAACGCCGGAACATAAAGCTCTTAGCGACAGTGCTACAAAGTACACTAACACCCATAAACTACCTATGTACCCCTAAACTGAGGCCCCCCCACATTGCAAACACTATAATAACATTTTTTAACCCCTAATCTGCCGACCGGACACCGCCGCCACCTTCATTATAGCTATGAACCCCTAATCTGCTGCCCCTAACATCGCCGACAACTACTTTATATTTATTAACCCCTAATCTGCCCCCCCCAACATCGCCGCCACCTAACTACAATTATTAACCCCTAATCTGCCGACCGCACCTCGCCCCCACCATAATAAATGTATTAACCCCTAAACCGCCGCACTCCCGCCTCGCAAACACTATAATAAATTGTATTAACCCCTAATCTGCCCTCCCTAACATCGCCGCCACCTACCTACAATTATTAACCCCTAATCTCCCGCAACGTCGCCGCTACTATAATAAAGTTATTAACCCCTAAACCTGTCTTACCCTAACCCTAACACCCCCTAAGTTAAATATAATTTTAATTAAATGAAATAAATTTACTATTATTAAATAAATTATTCCTATTTAAAACTAAATACTTACCTAGAAAATAAACCCTAATATAGCTACAATATAACTAATAGTTACATTGTAGCTATTTTAGGATTTATATTTATTTTACAGGCAACTTTGTATTTATTTTAACTAGGTACAATAGCTATTAAATAGTTAATAACTATTTAATAGCTACCTAGTTAAAATAAGTACAAAATTACCTGTAAAATAAATCCTAACCTAAGTTACAAATGCACCTAACACTACACTATCATTAAACTAATTAAATAAACTACCTACAATTAGCTAAACTAAAATACAATTAAATAAACTAATCTATAATACAAAAAACACTAAATGACAGAAAATAAAAAAATATTACAAGAAGTTTAAACTAATTACACCTAATCTAAGCCCCCTGATAAAATAAAAAAGCCCCCCAAAATAATAAAATGCCCTACCCTATTCTAAATTACAAAAGTAATCAGCTCTTTTACCAGCCCTTAAAAGGGCTTTTTGCGGGGCATTGCCCCAAAGTAATCAGCTCTATTACCTGTAAAAAAAATACAACCCCCCCAACATTAAAACCCACCACCCACATACCCCTACTCTAACCCACCTAAACCCCTTTTAAAAAAAACCTAACGCTAACCCCCGAAGATCTCCCTACCTTAAGTCGTCTTCACCCAACCGGGCCGAAATCTTCATCCAAGGTGCGCAGAGGACGTCCTTCATCCGGTAGAAGTCTTCATCCAGGCGGCGTCTTCAATCTTCATCCATCCGGAGCAAAGCCATCTTCCAAGGAGCCGACACGGAGCCATCCTCTTCATCCGGAGTCTTCTAACACAATGACGGTACCTTTAAGTGACTAGTGATGTCCCGAACTGTTCGCCCGCGAACGGTTCACAGCGAACATAGCTTGTTCGCGTTTGTGGGCGAACACATGGCGATGTTCGATCCGCCCCTATGTGTCATCATTGAGGAAACTTTGACCCTTTATGTCACAGCCGTCTGACACATTAGAGTCAATCAACATCAGACACTCCCTCACAGACCCTCCCAGCTACTCGGAATCCGCCATTTTAGATTTATAACGACCTTGCTTTCTTAATGAGAGGACGTGTTGTGTTTTTGCTCCTGACATTAATAGGAAAAACATAGCTAGGCTAGTGTATTTAGTGTCCACTACAGTCCAGAAGGACTCCACTCATCTCTGCTGCAAGCACAGCACCCCAAAAAGCCCTTTTTAGGGCTATATTTCGTGCCGTTTTTTTTTTTTTCTTTTTTTTTTTATTAGCATTTGCCTGGCTTTCAGGCTGTGTGTTTAAGGCTCACAGCATATGCTGTGATTACTGCCACCACTGATATCTCCCTAACAACATTAGTTTAAATTTAACTAACCAAAAAATGTAATTATTTTGCTAATGTAATTTTTTTTCATTTTCTATCAGGCCTGTGTCACACAGCATATACTCTGGTTCATTGCTCTGTGCCAGCCACCAGTGTTAATATCCGTTTATAACATTATTTTAAATTTAAAAAAAATATATATATATTTTGCTAGTGTAATCTAATTACATTTACTATCAGGCCTGTGTCTGTCAGGCTCACTCAGCATTAATATACCTCATTTTTTTCAGTCTTTTGGTTAATTGGTCTGTGCCAGGCAGCCACCCAGCACTCATATCTTCTTCACCTTAATTTAAATATAAATTATTTTTTTTTTAAATTTGTTTGATAGTGTAATCTAATATAATTTTCTATCAGGCCTGTGTGTTTTGCTGACATACAGAGCCTACTGTGTTTACTTGCTGCCCTCCCTAGTCTATGAGCCACGACTCATATGTGTTTAACCTTTTTTTAATTCCCCCCCAAAAAAATAATTTAAATCATTTTTCTAGTGTAATCTAATAGTATTTTCTATCAGGCGTGTGTGTATCTGTCTTACAGAGCCTACTGTTTTTAATAGCTGCCCTTCCAAGGCTATCAGCCACGACTCATATGTATGTGCTTAACTTTTTTCTTTAAATTCCCAAGAAGACTGAGCAAAGGTTGGATTGTAGTATTTTGTTCGGCTAATCATGATGGCCATGTAGACCACCCGTAACAGGGATGAAAGTGCTAAGAATAGTACTAATTGAAACAACCGAGTTAGCCATGGGTGTTAGTCTAAGACCACTCGGCTTTTTTTTGGGTTTGGGTGCAGCTAATCATGAAGGCCAGATAGACCTGCCACCATTTGGTGTTGTAACAACCTACTTACCATGGGTCCCAGAGCATATGTTTGGTTATTATATTTTGTAAGGGTAATCATGCAGGCCATATAGACCTCCACCGATAGGGTGAGTATGAGTAACAGCTATTAAAATGCTAAGGACATTACTAATTAACACAACATAGTTACCATGGGTCGCAGACCAAGAGCAGATTTCTTATTATTATATTTTGTATGGGTAATCATCCAGGCCGTATAGACCTTACCAAATAGGGGGAGTTACAGAGATTAAAGTGCTAAGAATGGTAGTACTTAAAACACAACCTAGTTAAAATGGGTACCAGACCGCATGTCTTATTATTATATTTTTTCAGGGTAATCAGGCAGGCCATATAGACCACCCCCGATAGGGGGGGTAACAGGGATTAAAGTGCTAAGAAAAGTACTAATTAACATAAGCTACTTATCATGGGTCCAACACCGTGTGTCTTGATGTTATACTTATTCAGGGTAATCATGCAGGCCATATAGACGTCCCTTGATAGGGGGAGTAACAGGGATTACAGTTATAAGAATAGTACTACTTAAACACAACCTAATTACCATGGGTCCAAGACCAGATGTTTTATTATTATACTTTGTCTGGCTAATCATGCAGGCCATATAGAGCTCCAACAAAAGGGGGGGTAAGAGGGATTCAAGTGATAAGAAAAGTTTTACTTAACACAAGAAAATTACCATGGGTCTCAGACCGCATGTCTTGTTGTTATACTTTGTCAGGGTAATCATAACCGCCATATAGACCTCCACCAATAGGGGGAGTTACAGGGCTGAAAGTGCGAAGAATAGTACTACTTAACACAACCTAGTTGGGTCCAAGAACACATGTTTAATTATTAGACTTTATCAGGGTAATTATATATCTAACAAATCTATCTATTTCTATTCTATCGATTCTATCTAACTATCAATCTATGTATATCTATCTATCCTATCTATCAATCTATCTTCTGTCCGTGATGTTTTGAGACAGCCACTTGTGTTTCTGACAAATTTGAAGTAGGAGGACAGAACAATCATCTTCTTCCATCTCCCAGTTCCACAAATGAAGGCCATATAGACCTCATCTGATAGGGGGAGTAACAGGTTGTAGTAAAATGTTAAGAATATTACTACTTAACACACCACGGGTCACAGACCAAATGTCTTATTGTTATACTCTGTCAGGGAAATTATATATATTTCAAATCCATTTATTTATATATCAAATCGATCGAACTATCAAACGTATTGATCAAATGTAGATTGCATCTATTGATCAATGTAATTTGTGTCTATAAAATGTATATTACATATTTTGGTTGATGTCATTCGTATCTATAAAATGTATATTGCATCTTTGATTCGATAACATTCGTATCAATCAAATGTATATTGAATCTATTGATCGATGTAATTCGTATCGATCGAATGTATATTGCATCTATTGAGCTATGTACAGTGTATCGATCATATGTATATTGCATCGATTGAGCTATGTTATCTATGTATATATCTATCAAATCTATCTATCTATCTCGTGGTTGTGCAAGTGGACTGTTTGCGGTTGATTGCGATGCGTAACACTTGGAGTTTGCTCTGTCACTGTGATGCGGCTGTAACCCTTACACTACTTGATAGATACGACATCATAACTGATGTTTTAAAGCACGTTATTGCAAACAATTTGGGAATGTTAGTTGATTTAGGCCCATTATGGGTTAAAAGCAGACTCTGCATAAACTATGTAATTTTCCATGGGAGTTTTGCCAGGGATCCCCCTCCAGCATGCCACAGTCCAGGTGTTAGTACCATTGAAACAACTTTTCCATCACTATTGTGGCCAGAAAGAGTCCTTGTAGGTTTTAAAGTTCGCCTGCCTATTGAATTCAATGGCGGTTTGAACGGTTCGCGGGTTCGCGAACAATACCGGAAGTTCGAGTCCGCCGTTCGTGAACCGAAAATTTTAGGTTCGCGACATCACTATAAGTGACGTCATCCAAGATGGCGTCCCTTCAATTCCGATTGGCTGATAGGATTCTATCAGCCAATCGGAATTAAGGTAGGAAAAATCTGATTGGCTGAATCAATCAGCCAATCAGATTGAAGGGACGCCATCTTAGATGACATCAATTAAAGGTACCGTCATTGTGTTAGAAGACTTCGGATGAAGAGGATGGCTCTGCATCGGCTCCTTGGAAGATGGCTCCGCTCCGGATGGATGAAGATTGAAGACGCCGCCTGGATGAAGACTTCTACCGGATGAAGGACCTCCTCTGCGCACCTTGGATGAAGATTTCGGCCCGGTTGGGTGAAGACGACTCAAGGTAGGGAGATCTTCAGGGGGTTAGCATTAGGTTTTTTAAGGGGGGTTTGAGTGGGTTAGAGTAGGGGTATGTGGGTGGTGGGTTTTAATGTTGGGGGGGGGGTTGTATTTTATTTTACAGGTAAAAGAGCTGATTACTTTGGGGCAATGCCCCGCAAAAAAATTAGGTGTAATTAGTTTAAACTTCTTGTAATATTTTTTTATTTTCTGTAATTTAGTGTTTGTTTTTTTGTATTATAGATTAATTTATTTAATTGTATTTTAGTTTAGCTAATTGTAGGTAATTTATTTAATTAATTTAATGATAGTGTAGTGTTAGGTGTATTTGTAACTTAGGTTAGGATTTATTTTACAGGTAATTTTGTACTTATTTTAACTAGGTAACTATTAAATAGTTATTAACTATTTAATAGCTATTGTACCTAGTTAAAATAAATACAAAGTTGCATGAAAAATAATTATAAATCCTAAAATAGCTACAATGTAATTATTAGTTATATTGTAGCTATCTTATGGTTTATTTTCTAGGTATTTAGTTTTAAATAGGAATAATGTATTTAATTATAGTAAATTTATTTAGATTAATTTAAATTATATTTATGTTAGGGGGGTGTTAGGGTTAGACTTAGGTTTAGGGGTTAATAACTTTATTATAGTAGCGGCGACGTTGCGGGCGGGAGATTAGGGGTTAATTGTAGGTAGGTGGCGGCGATGTTAGGGAGGGCAGATTAGGGGTTATATTAATTTATTATAGTGTTTGCGAGGCGGGAGTGCGGCGGTTTAGGGGTTAATACATTTATTATAGTGGCGGCGAGGTCCGGTCGGCAGATTAGGGGTTAATAAGTGTAGTTAGGTTGCGGCGACGTTGGGGGGGGGGCAGATTAGGGGGTAATAAATATAGGTGTCTGCGATGTTAGGGGCAGTATATTAGGGGTTCATAGCTATAATGTAGGTGGCGGTGGTGTCCGGAGCAGCAGATTAGGGGTTAATATTATAATGTAGGTGTCAGCGATAGCGGGGGCGGCAGATTAGGGGTTAATAAGTGTAAGGTTAGGGGTGTTTAGACTCGGGGTTCATGTTAGGGTGTTAGGTGTAGACTTAGAGGCCTAGATTTAGAGTATGGCGTTAGCCGTGAAAACCAGCGTTAGAGGCTCCTAACGCTGGTTTTAGGCTACCGCCGGTATTTGGAGTCACTCAAAATAGGGTCTAACGCTCACTTCCCAGCCGCGACTTTTCCATACCGCAGATCCCCTTACGTAAATTGCGTATCCTATCTTTTCAATGGGATTTTTCTAACTCCGGTATTTAGAGTCGTTTCTGAAGTGAGCGTTAGACATCTAACGACAAAACTCCAGCCGCAGGAAAAAAGTCAGTAGTTAAGAGCTTTCTGGGCTAACGCCGGTTTCTAAAGCTCTTAACTACTGTACTCTAAAGTACACTAACACCCATAAACTACCTATGTACCCCTAAACTGAGGTCCCCCCACATCGCCTACACTTGAAAAAAAAATTTTAACCCCTAATCTGCCGACCGCCACCTACGTTATCCTTATGTACCCCTAATCTGCTGCCCCTAACACCGCCGACCCCTGTATTATATTTATTAACCCATAATCTGCCCCCCTCAATGTCGCCTCCACCTGCCTACACTTATTAACCCCTAATCTGCCGACCGCAAAGCGCCGCCACCTACGTTATCCTTATGTACCCCTAATCTGCTGCCCCTAACACCGCCGACCCCTATATTATATTTATTAACCCCTAATCTGCCCCCCACAACGTCGCCTCCACCTGCCTACACTTATTAACCCCTAATCTGCCGACCAGACCTGAGCGCTACTATAATAAAGTTATTAACCCCTAATCCGCCTCACTAACCCTATAATAAATAGTATTAACCCCTAATCTGCCCTCCCTAACATCGCCGACACCTAACTTCAATTATTAACCCCTAATCTGCCGACCGAATCTCGCCGCTATTCTAATAAATGTATTAACCCCTAAAGCTAAGTCTAACCCTAATACTAACACCCCCCTAAAATAAATATAATTTAAATCTAACGAAATTAATTAACTCTTATTAAATAAATTATTCCAATTTAAAGCTAAATACTTACCTGTAAAATAAATCCTAATATAGCTACAATATAAATTATAATTATATTATAGCTATTTTAGGATTAATATTTATTTTACAGGCAACTTTGTATTTATTTTAACCAGGTACAATAGCTATTAAATAGTTAAGAACTATTTAATAGCTAAAATAGTTAAAATAATTACAAATTTACCTGTAAAAGAAATCCTAACCTAAGTTACAAATAAACTTAACACTAGACTATCAATAAATTAATTAAATAAACTACCTACAATTACCTACAATTAACCTAACACTACACTATCAATAAATTAATTAAATACAATTGCTACAAATAAATACAATTAAATAAACTAGCTAAAGTACAAAAAATAAAAAAGAACTAAGTTACAAAAAATAAAAAAATATTTACAAACATAAGAAAAATATTACAACAATTTTAAACTAATTACACCTACTCTAAGCCCCCTAATAAAATAACAAAGCCCCCCCAAAATAAAAAAATGCCCTACCCTTTTCTAAATTACTAAAGTTCAAAGCTCTTTTACCTTACCAGCCCTGAACAGGGCCCTTTGCGGGGCATGCCCCAAGAAATTCAGCTCTTTTGCCTGTAAAAAATAACATACAATACCCCCCCCCAACATTACAACCCACCACCCACATACCCCTAATCTAACCCAAACCCCCCTTAAATAAACCTAACACTAAGCCCCTGAAGATCATCCTACCTTGTCTTCACCATACCAGGTTCACCGATCGGTCCAGAAGAGCTCCTCCGATGTCCGATCAGCCAATAGAATGCAAGCTCAATCGGATTGGCTGATTGGATCAGCCAATCGGATTGAACTTGATTCTGATTGGCTGATTCCATCAGCCAATCAGAATATTCCTACCTTAATTCCGATTGGCTGATAGAATACTATCAGCCAATCGGAATTCGAGGGACGCCATCTTGGATGACGTCATTTAAAGGAACCGTCATTCGTCGTTCAGTCGTCGGCCAGGATGGATGTTCCGCGGTGGAGGTCTTCAGGATGCTGCCGCTTCGCTCCGGATGGATGCCGCTTGGATGAAGACTTCAATCGGATGGAAGACCTCTTCTGGCCCGCTTGGATGAAGACTTCAGCCGGATCATGGACCTCTTCCGCCCCCCGCTTGGGCTTGGATCAGGACATCGGAGGAGCTCTTCTGGACCGATCGGTGAACCTGGTATGGTGAAGATAAGGTAGGATGATCTTCAGGGGCTTAGTGTTAGGTTTATTTAAGGGGGGTTGTAATGTTGGGGGGGGTATTGTATGTTTTTTTTTACAGGCAAAAGAGCTGAATTTCTTGGGGCATGCCCCGCAAAGGGCCCTGTTCAGGGCTGGTAAGGTAAAAGAGCTTTGAACTTTAGTAATTTAGAATAGGGTAGGGCATTTTTTTATTTTGGGGGGCTTTGTTATTTTATTAGGGGGCTTAGAGTAGGTGTAATTAGTTTAAAATTGTTGTAATATTTTTCTTATGTTTGTAAATATTTTTTTATTTTTTGTAACTTAGTTCTTTTTTATTTTTTGTACTTTAGCTAGTTTATTTAATTGTATTTATTTGTAGCAATTGTATTTAATTAATTTATTGATAGTGTAGTGTTAGGTTAATTGTAGGTAATTGTAGGTAGTTTAATTAATTTATTGATAGTCTAGTGTTAGGTTTATTTGTAACTTAGGTTAGGATTTCTTTTACAGGTAAATTTGTAATTATTTTAACTATTTTAGCTATTAAATAGTTCTTAACTATTTAATAGCTATTGTACCTGGTTAAAATAAATACAAAGTTACCTGTAAAATAAATATTAATCCTAAAATAGCTATAATATAATTATAATTTATATTGTAGCTATATTAGGATTTATTTTACAGTTAAGTATTTAGCTTTAAATTGGAATAATTTATTTAATAAGAGTTAATTAATTTCGTTAGATTTAAATTATATTTAACTTAGGGGGGTGTTAGTATTAGGGTTAGACTTAGCTTTAGGGGTTAATACAATTATTAGAATAGCGGCGAGATTCGGTCGGCAGATTAGGGGTTAATAATTGAAGTTAGGTGTCGGCGATGTTAGGGAGGGCAGATTAGGGGTTAATACTATTTATTATAGGGTTAGTGAGGCGGATTAGGGGTTAATAACTTTATTATAGTAGCGCTCAGGTCCGGTCGGCAGATTAGGGGTTAATAAGTGTAGGCAGGTGGAGGCGACGTTGTGGGGGGCAGATTAGGGGTTAATAAATATAATATAGGGGTCGGCGGTGTTAGGGGCAGCAGATTAGGGGTACATAGGGATAATGTAAGTAGCGGCGGTTTACGGAGCGGCAGATTAGGGGTTAATAATAATATGCAGGGGTCAGCGATAGCGGGGGGCGGCAGATTAGGGGTTAATAAGTGTAAGGTTAGGGGTGTTTAGACTCGGGGTACATGTTAGAGTGTTAAGTGCAGACGTAGGAAGGGTTACCGCATAGCAAACAATGGGGCTGCGTTAGGAGCTGAACGCGGCTTTTTTGCAGGTGTTTGGTTTTTTTTTCAGCTCAAACAGCCCCATTGTTTCCTATGGGGGAATCGTGCACGAGCACGTTTTTGAGGCTGGCCGCGTCCGTAAGCAACTCTGGTATCGAGAGTTGAAGCTGCGTTAAAAATGCTCTACGCTCCTTTTTTGGAGCCTAACGCAGCCTTTATGTGGACTCTCGATACCAGAGTTATTTTTATGGTGCAGCCAGAAAAAAGCCGGCGTTAGTTTTTCGGGTCGTTACCGACAAAACTCCAAATCTAGGCCAGAGTGTTTCCCCATAGAAAACAATGGGGCTGCGCTAGGAGCTGAACGCTGCTTTTTTGCAGGTGTTAGGTTTTTTTTCAGCCAGCTCAGCCCCATTGTTTCCTATGGGGATATCGTGCATGAGCACGTTTTTCCAGCTTACCGCTACCGTAGGCAACGCTGGTATTGAGGGTTGAAGTGGAGCTAAATTATGCTCAACGCTCCCTTTTCTGAGCCTAACGCAGCCACTCAGACAACTCTAAATACCAGCGTTGTCTTAAGGGTACGCTGTAAAAAAAACCAGCGTTAGCACCTCGGGTCTTTACCGACAAAACTCTAAATCTAGGCGATAGAAAATACAGCAGCGAAAACAATATGTAAAAATCTTATAAAAGTATATAAAAGTCCATAAGAACCAGTGTAACAGAAATTCCCAAAGAAGAGGCAGCACTGGTAGTCATAATCTGGGAAGAGAGAAAAACAGAGGCGCCACCGAATCTGGAATACTGGAATCTATGCCATGGAACAGGAACACAGCCATTCAAGTGTGACAGATAGTAGCATCGCCTCTGCCATGAACTTGAGAGAAGAAAGCAGGCAGCAAAACTCGTCAACGCCGATTGCTTGTGGAGCTGTTAAAATGAGTCGGGATGGTTTTGCAGAAAGACTCTCCCTGCATCTCCGGACTTTCATCCATGCTTTCACTGAGAGGCTGACAGGACTACTTAAAACTCCAGTCCCATGCCGAAGAGTACTACCCTCCATAAGGGACTAATCGCAAACTTCTGACACTTCTCTGCCAACCTCCTGGGACCAAAGGCAAAGACTGACTGGGGGATGAGGGAAGTGGGAGGAGTATTTAAGCCTTTGGCTGGGGTGTCTTTGCCTCCTCCTGGTGGCCAGGGTCTGAATTCCCAAAAGTAATGAATGCAGCTGTGGACTCTTTCCATTTATGAAGAAAATACGCTTAGTAAAAACTTTATTACCTATCTTTCTTGTAGATTCAGTTGCGTCTTCCTCTGCTTATCTCTGCTATGCCATTGTTTAATGATGTTTTTATCTGAACTCCTAAAGCACCCCATTCTTCTAATGCACATGCACTTATTTAATATGCTGCTCACTAACGTTGTGCATGTACGTTAGATTAAATTGTGTCCTCACTCATAACTTACACATTCAAACACGTTCGTTAACCAAGGGGATTAAGCTCTTAAAATACCACAGAACACTGGATTGTATATGCTCCAGTCCGCTCCTGCAGGAAACAATGAATCTCGCGATTCATTGTTTTCATTGGAGCACATGAGGAGCTATATTGCATGTGTGCATTTGTCAGCCTTGGGAGCGTGCATTACACCCCCTACATAGAGAGCGGGTGGGACCACTCTCTACATCAGACAATACCAACTACCATGTTTGTAAGGAAGGAAGTGGAGGAACATTACATTCAAGGTATGAAATAATTATATAAATATTAAAAAAAGCACAACTCAAAAGGAAATCTAAATTTAGCGGTTTAATTACTGATATAACCTGTTGCTAAAATATGTAAAGCAAAAAGCTTAAATTTACCATCACTTTAAATCTCCTTTATGATAGCCTGAAATTGTGACCCCTTGTCACAAACAATTTTCTTGGAATAAAAAGGTCCTCCTGCCATCTCTATATGGACCATTAAATTATTTAAATCAAATTACTTATTTTAGAGTAAACAGCCCCAATGTGGCTAAGCTCTCCTTAGAGCTAAAATCTTTCAATCCTTTAATTATTCTGTAGTCCTTCTCAAAACCATTCTAGTTATAAAATATCCTTTTGAATATTTGGTCCACACTCTAATTGAGGTCTTACTGGGGATTTATATAGGGAACTAATAATTCTTTATTTTTCTTGGCTTGCATTGAGCACTATTTTTTATTTTGCTGTATACAAGAATCTCTACATTATTTCCACATATGTTTTACCAAATATGGTCATATTTGTTTTAAAAATGTAACATCTTATATTTATTAGTGTTAAAATTGTATTTGCCATTCACCAGCCCATTCTTCCAGTTTTGCAGATCAATCATATCCTGCTCTGATCTAATCACCTTATACAAATGTACTGTTAACTTTTGAGCATAGGAAAAAAACACTAATGCCATATCTAATTAGTGTTTTTTTCCTATGCTCAAAAGTTCTTAGTAAAAGGTTTTAAAATATTGTTAAAATAAAATCTAAGAGGTCGGTTTTGCAGTTTCTGAAGTCCTGTATGAGCAGTCACATTGAATTTACCAGAGTTTTGCACTTTGATTAATATTTCCAGCGTAAATGTTATTATCACAAGAATTAACCATGGACTTGTAAAATGAGCATGAGTTTACACTTTGCGCTTGTCACTGAAAGTTTAGAGATCGTTAGTTACCAGGAGCTTGTGCAAATAAGGCCGATTTATTTTTTTATAATTTGGGAATTATAATACAGGTTCTAGAGGTAAAAATCATGTGATCTTACGGTCATGATTGTGCTTCACTTGTAATCTAGCCTTAAAACAGACTCCTTGGTGTTTCCCTTCCAAAATACAACATTTAAGAAAAGTATCAGAAGGGCTACATATGCACTTTCCCTTTCAATGTTGAAGTAACTACTCTTATTTCCAAAATTATATACACATACAATGCCAAATTCTATGCCACTTTAGCTAATTAAAGTGACATAATGGTCAAAATTAAAAGTTGTGTGCATATAAAGAACAGTCCTGTTAAGACAGAGTGCAGTGGCTTCTATGGCATACATTAAAGTGATGGTAAATTTTACATTTTAAAATCAGGTCCTGAATCTAACGGATATTTTAAAGACTCTTTAATTGATCACGTCTAATGAAGATGCGCTGTAACTTACTTTTTAATCTAGCTATGCCATTCTAATACACCGCGTTCTGGCCGCCCACTTCAAAACTCATATTTTTCTTGAGCTAACAGGTTTGAATTGTTCGCAAATTTGAATTCTAGTAACAAAAAAGTGCTGTACGGGTAGAGCACCGATTGGACAGTTCAAAACTTTTAACTCACAAAAATATGAGTTTTGAAGTGGGCAGCTGGAGCGTGGGGTATTTGAATGGCACAGCTACATTAAAAAGCAAGTTACAGTGCATCTTCATTTGAAATGATCAATTAAAGTCCATCTAAAATATTGCTTAGATTCTGGAACTTATTTTAAAGCATGTCAAGTTTACCATCATTTTAAGTAATCTCTGACACAATAAACACAATGAGTGCTGGTGCACGTGTATAGGACAAAAAAAATAATGGTAACTTTTACTAGAAGCATTTTGGCTAATAAAAGAATACTAAAAAATTGCTTCTATTTAAAACAGAAATAGACTGATGCCCATTTAAATATGGACTGTTATGTCTAAAAAAATGTTAAAAACGTGAGAATATTCAGTTTCATTATGATAACCAGTGAAGTGCATTTGAAACCATATATTTCTAGGATGCAATAAAACCAGAGTTCCGTATCTTTATATATATATATATATATATATATATACATACAGTATATATATATATGATAGCTTTCTTCTACATGCTTGTTGTTTTTTTGTTTGTTATTTTATTCATTATATGAAAGGAGCATGAGCAGATTATTATTTACAATGGCCTGTGAAAAGCAGTAAAAACAGAATTTATGTTTACCTGATAAATTTCTTTCTCCAACGGTGTGTCCGGTCCACGGCGTCATCCTTACTTGTGGGATATTCTCTTCCCCAACAGGAAATGGCAAAGAGCCCAGCAAAGCTGGTCACATGATCCCTCCTAGGCTCCGCCTACCCCAGTCATTCGACCGACGTTAAGGAGGAATAATAGCATAGGAGAAACCATATGGTACCGTGGTGACTGTAGTTAAAGAAAATAAATTATCAGACCTGATTAAAAAACCAGGGCGGGCCGTGGACCGGACACACCGTTGGAGAAAGAAATTTATCAGGTAAACATAAATTCTGTTTTCTCCAACATAGGTGTGTCCGGTCCACGGCGTCATCCTTACTTGTGGGAACCAATACCAAAGCTTTAGGACACGGATGAAGGGAGGGAGCAAATCAGGTCACCTAAATGGAAGGCACCACGGCTTGCAAAACCTTTCTCCCAAAAATAGCCTCAGAAGAAGCAAAAGTATCAAACTTGTAAAATTTGGTAAAAGTGTGCAGTGAAGACCAAGTCGCTGCCCTACATATCTGATCAACAGAAGCCTCGTTCTTGAAGGCCCATGTGGAAGCCACAGCCCTAGTGGAATGAGCCGTGATTCTTTCGGGAGGCTGCCGTCCGGCAGTCTCGTAAGCCAATCTGATGATGCTTTTAATCCAAAAAGAGAGAGAGGTAGAAGTTGCTTTTTGACCTCTCCTTTTACCTGAATAAACAACAAACAGGGAAGATGTTTGTCTAAAATCCTTTGTAGCATCTAAATAGAATTTTAGAGCGCGAACAACATCCAAATTGTGCAACAAGCGTTCCTTCTTTGAAACTGGTTTCGGACACAGAGAAGGTACGATAATCTCCTGGTTAATGTTTTTGTTAGAAACAACTTTTGGAAGAAAACCAGGTTTAGTACGTAAAACCACCTTATCTGCATGGAACACCAGATAAGGAGGAGAACACTGTAGAGCAGATAATTCTGAAACTCTTCTAGCAGAAGAAATTGCAACTAAAAACAAAACTTTCCAAGATAATAACTTAATATCAACGGAATGTAAGGGTTCAAACGGGACCCCCTGAAGAACTGAAAGAACTAAATTGAGACTCCAAGGAGGAGTCAAAGGTTTGTAAACAGGCTTGATTCTAACCAGAGCCTGAACAAAGGCTTGAACATCTGGCACAGCTGCCAGTTTTTTGTGAAGTAACACCGACAAGGCAGAAATCTGTCCCTTCAGGGAACTTGCCGATAATCCTTTTTCCAATCCTTCTTGAAGGAAGGATAGAATCCTAGGAATCTTAACCTTGTCCCAAGGGAATCCTTTAGATTCACACCAACAGATATATTTTTTCCAAATTTTATGGTAAATCTTTCTAGTTACAGGCTTTCTGGCCTGAACAAGAGTATCGATAACAGAATCTGAGAAACCTCGCTTCGATAAAATCAAGCGTACAATCTCCAAGCAGTCAGCTGGAGTGAAACCAGATTCGGATGTTCGAACGGACCCTGAACAAGAAGGTCTCGTCTCAAAGGTAGCTTCCAAGGTGGAGCCGATGACATATTCACCAGATCTGCATACCAAGTCCTGCGTGGCCACGCAGGAGCTATCAAGATCACCGACGCCCTCTCCTGATTGATCCTGGCTACCAGCCTGGGGATGAGAGGAAACGGCGGGAACACATAAGCTAGTTTGAAGGTCCAAGGTGCTACTAGTGCATCCACTAGAGCCGCCTTGGGATCCCTGGATCTGGACCCGTAGCAAGGAACTTTGAAGTTCTGACGAGAGGCCATCAGATCCATGTCTGGAATGCCCCAAAGTTGAGTGACTTGGGCAAAGATTTCCGGATGGAGTTCCCACTCCCCCGGATGCAATGTCTGACGACTCAGAAAATCCGCTTCCCAATTTTCCACTCCCGGGATGTGGATAGCAGACAGGTGGCAGGAGTGAGACTCCGCCCATAGAATGATCTTGGTCACTTCTTCCATCGCTAGGGAACTCCTTGTTCCCCCCTGATGGTTGATATACGCAACAGTCGTCATGTTGTCTGATTGAAACCGTATGAACTTGGTCCTCGCTAGCTGAGGCCAAGCCTTGAGAGCATTGAATATCGCTCTCAGTTCCAGAATATTTATCGGTAGAAGAGATTCTTCCCGAGACCAAAGACCCTGAGCTTTCAGGGATCCCCAGACCGCGCCCCAGCCCATCAGACTGGCGTCGGTCGTGACAATGACCCACTCTGGTCTGTGGAATGTCATCCCTCGTGACAGGTTGTCCAGGGACAGCCACCAACGGAGTGAGTCTCTGGTCCTCTGATTTACTTGTATCTTTGGAGACAAGTCTATATAGTCCCCATTCCACTGACTGAGCATGCACAGTTGTAACGGTCTTAGATGAATGCGCGCAAAAGGAACTATGTCCATTGCCGCTACCATCAACCCGATCACTTCCATGCACTGAGCTACGGAAGGAAGAGGAACGGAATGAAGTATTCGACAAGAGTCCAGGAGCTTTGTCTTTCTGGCCTCTGTTAGAAAAATCCTCATTTCTGAGGAGTCTATAATTGTTCCCAAGAAGGGAACCCTTGTTGACGGGGATAGAGAACTCTTTTCCACGTTCACTTTCCAGCCGTGCGATCTGAGAAAGGCCAGGACGATGTCCGTGTGAGCCTTTGCTCGAGGGAGGGACGACGCTTGAATCAGAATGTCGTCCAGGTAAGGTACTACTGCAATGCCCCTTGGTCTTAGCACAGCTAGAAGGGACCCTAGTACCTTTGTGAAAATCCTTGGAGCAGTGGCTAATCCGAAAGGAAGCGCCACGAACTGGTAATGTTTGTCCAGGAATGCAAACCTTAGGAACCGATGATGTTCCTTGTGGATAGGAATATGTAGATACGCATCCTTTAAATCCACCGTGGTCATGAATTGACCTTCCTGGATGGAAGGAAGGATAGTTCGAATGGTTTCCATCTTGAAAGATGGGACCTTGAGAAATTTGTTTAAGATCTTGAGATCTAGGATTGGTCTGAATGTTCCCTCTTTTTTGGGAACTATGAACAGATTGGAGTAGAACCCCATCCCTTGTTCTCTCAATGGAACAGGATGAATCACTCCCATTTTTAACAGGTCTTCTACGCAAAGTAAGAACGCCTGTCTTTTTATGTGGTCTGAAGACAACTGAGACCTGTGGAACCTTCCCCTTGGGGGAAGTCCCTTGAATTCCAGAAGATAACCCTGGGAGACTATTTCTAGCGCCCAAGGATCCAGAACATCTCTTGCCCAAGCCTGAGCGAAGAGAGAGAGTCTGCCCCCCACCAGATCCGGTCCCGGATCGGGGGCCGATATTTCATGCTGTCTTGGTAGCAGTGGCAGGTTTCTTAGCCTGCTTTCCCTTGTTCCAGCCTTGCATTGGTCTCCAAGCTGGCTTGGCCTGAGAAGTATTACCTTCTTGCTTAGAGGACGTAGCACCTTGGGCTGGTCCGTTTTTACGAAAGGGACGAAAATTAGGTCTATTTTTTGCCTTGAAAGGCCGATCCTGAGGAAGGGCATGGCCCTTACCCCCAGTGATATCAGAGATAATCTCTTTCAAGTCAGGACCAAACAGCGTTTTCCCCTTGAAAGGAATGTTTAGTAGCTTGTTCTTGGAAGACGCATCAGCCGACCAAGATTTCAACCAAAGCGCTCTGCGCGCCACAATAGCAAACCCAGAATTCTTAGCCGCTAACTTAGCCAATTGCAAAGAGGCGTCAAGAGTGAAAGAATTAGCCAATTTGAGAGCATTGACTCTGTCCATAATCTCCTCATAAGGAGGCGAGTCACTATCGAGCACCTTAATCAGTTCATCAAACCAGAAATATGCGGCTGTAGTGACAGGGACAATGCATGAAATGGGTTGTAGAAGGTAACCCTGCTGAACAAACATCTTTTTAAGCAAACCTTCTAATTTTTTATCCATAGGATCTTTGAAAGCACAACTATCCTCTATGGGAATAGTGGTGCGTTTGTTTAAAGTAGAAACCGCTCCCTCGACCTTGGGGACTGACTGCCATAAGTCCTTTCTGGGGTCGACCATAGGAAACAATTTTTTAAATATGGGGGGAGGGACGAAAGGAATACCGGGCCTTTCCCATTCTTTATTAACAATGTCCGCCACCCGCTTGGGTATAGGAAAAGCTTCTGGGAGCCCCGGCACCTCTAGGAACTTGTCCATTTTACATAGTTTCTCTGGGATGACCAAATTTTCACAATCATCCAGAGTGGATAATACCTCCTTAAGCAAAATGCGGAGATGTTCCAATTTAAATTTAAAAGTAATCACATCAGATTCAGCCTGCTGAGAAATATTCCCTAAATCAGTAATTTCTCCCTCAGACAAAACCTCCCTGGCCCCCTCAGATTGGGTTAGGGGCCCTTCAGAGATATTAATATCAGCGTCGTCATGCTCTTCAGTAACTAAAACAGAGCATCCACGCTTACGCTGAACAGGGTTCATTTTGGCTAAAATGTTTTTGACAGAATTATCCATTACAGCCGTTAATTGTTGCATAGTAAGGAGTATTGGCGCGCTAGATGTACTAGGGGCCTCCTGAGTGGGCAAGACTCGTGTAGACGAAGGAGGGAATGATGCAGTACCATGCTTACTCCCCTCACTTGAGGAATCATCTTGGGCATCATTGTCATTATCACATAAATCACATTTATTTAAATGAATAGGAATTCTGGCTTCCCCACATTCAGAACACAGTCTATCTGGTAGTTCAGACATGTTAAACAGGCATAAACTTGATAAGAAAGTACAAAAAACGTTTTGAAATAAAACCGTTACTGTCACTTTAAATTTTAAACTGAACACACTTTATTACTGCAATTGCGAAAAAACATGAAGGAATTGTTCAAAATTCACCAAACTTTCACCACAGTGTCTTAAAGCCTTGAAAATATTGCACACCAAATTTGGAAGCTTTAACCCTTAAAATAACGGAACCGGAGCCGTTTTAAGCTTTAACCCCTTTACAGTCCCTGGTATCTGCTTTGCTGAGACCCAACCAAACCCAAGGGGAATACGATACCAAATGATGCCTTCAGAAGTCTTTTATAAGTATCAGAGCTCCTGTCACATGCGACTGCATGCCATGCCTCTCAAAAACAAGTGCGCAACACCGGCGCGAAAATGAGACTCTGCCTATGCTTTGGGAAAGCCCCTAAAGAATAAGGTGTCTAAAACAGTGCCTGCCGATATTATTATATCAAAATACCCAGAATAAATGATTCCTCAAGGCTAAATAAGTGTTAATATCAATCGATTTAGCCCAAAAAATGTCTACAGTCTAAATAAGCCCTTGTGAAGCCCTTATTTACAATCGTAATAAACATGGCTTACCGGATCCCATAGGGAAAATGACAGCTTCCAGCATTACATCGTCTTGTTAGAATGTGTCATACCTCAAGCAGCAAAGACTGCAAACTGTTCCCCCAACTGAAGTTAATGCTCTCAACAGTCCTGTGTGGAACAGCCATGGATTTTAGTTACGGTTGCTAAAATCATTTTCCTCATACAAACAGAATTCTTCATCTCTTTTCTGTTTCTGAGTAAATAGTACGTACCAGCACTATTTGAAAATAACAAACTCTTGATTGAATAATGAAAAACTACAGTTAAACACTAAAAAACTCTAAGCCATCTCCGTGGAGATGTTGCCTGTACAACGGCAAAGAGAATGACTGGGGTAGGCGGAGCCTAGGAGGGATCATGTGACCAGCTTTGCTGGGCTCTTTGCCATTTCCTGTTGGGGAAGAGAATATCCCACAAGTAAGGATGACGCCGTGGACCGGACACACCTATGTTGGAGAAATAACTGCAATACTACAGATAAAAGTAATGCTGCCCCTCAACTGGTTTTCTCAGTGAAAAATTACATCTGAAAATGTAAGCCTGAAGTTCCAGATAAAAGTGTAAATAGACACTAGACCTTAACTTTCCATTAAAAAAAATTGTCTGTAACAGGGCAATTTGTTCATAGAGTAACACTGCAGACATAGGGGAATCCTTCAGCACATTTTTCACGGCACTGAGATATGCACTTGTCAACATATTCTGTCACCGCAAAGTGGCTCTTGGCAACAGGATCATAAAGATCAATAGAAAAGTGCAGAATCTCAATATTTTATTTGCAGCTGCAAAACTTTCATTTATCTTGCTATTTTCTTTATTTACAGTGATATTGTCTCATGAGGGCACTGCAAGCTAAGCAAAACCCTGGAACCATTTTCTATGAATATCTGACAAAAACTCCAGTCTGGCTATGTTTCACACTTTTCCTTTATCCTCTTCTAATATTTCATTTTGTTTGCTTCAAATACATCCATAGAAAAAAATCTCTCTCAGTAACATAAAAAAATGAAGCAGAACAAAAAAAAAATCAATTGTAAAAATTGAGAAACATCAAAACTACTTTGTACTCTACCAACGCATACGCTTCATCCTTCATTTTGGCTCTCTCTAATATAAACAAAACAGAGTAGCGATGAATGTACTAAAAACCAAATGACACAGTTTGCTGCTGAAGGAACAGGACTGTTTTTAAGCAATGGGTGGTCTACGAAGGTTGGAATAGGCCGAAAAATAGTGTAAGCATACACCATCTCTTCCAAGCGCATAATGCTTCCAAAACTTGCACAGCTCTCTGCATGCTGAAGTACATCAAAGGGATTTTTCTCTTTTCGGATAATATTTCCTTTGCTGACATATATTTAGTATTGTGGTTGGATGACTCATAAAGATAGCTTCATGGCGTCCCAACGCAGTTGAAGCAGAACACATGCCAACGGACATTATTGTCAGCCTCAAAATAAAAACAAAACGTTCAACTAAGGGTCAATCAATCACACAGCTCTTTGAAGAAAATTCCATTTAGATATTAGAAATCATAACACAGAGAATTTAAACCAGCTGACTTTTCGTGAAAAGGACATCCACGGACAATACGAAAATAGGATCTTGGTTAAGAGTACTCTGTAGACTATATTACTGGTGATCAAATACAGTTTATTTCATTTTCTTGGGTTATTGCACTGAAATCTGATGTAGAAACAAAAATACATCATAATACAATTTAATTAATACATAAACAATGATAAAATAAAATCAATACACTATTATTTCCTGTATTTACGATATCCTTTTTCATGATAATTATTTTTACTGAATGCATTGTTTTTTCTTTTTGTTTGTTTTAGAAAGTACTGTTTTCCATTATTGAATTACTAAAACTGTTATAGGTCATTCTGTGCTTAACTAAAAAAAATAAAATAAAAATAAATTGAAATCTCTCTTTTTTAATATTCTTCAGTGAGACTCACTTTTGAACACATCCCTGATGTCTCTTGCCAAGACAAACTATTGCTCTCTCTTCTAATAACATTTTCAAACAATCATTTTTAATGGGTTTGTAATGTTATTTCAGAGAACATTTCACAATAGTACTGTGTGTTGGGGTTGTATGATGTAAATGATGATTTATTGGCCTTTTACTAAATTCAAACTATAGTATTTTGGAAGTTGACATTGTTTTTATTGAAGCAGTTTATCCGTCATTCAAGGTATATATTTCTCATGCTAAGCAGAGACATCTTTAATCTTAAAACATGATTTAGCTTAAAGGGACAGTACAGGCAAAATTAAACCATCATTATTCAGGTAGAGTATGCAGTTTTAAACAACTTTATAATTGATTTCTATTATTCAATTTGCTTTATTGTCTTGCTATCTGTTCTTGAAAAGTATACCTAGGTATGTTCAGGACCAGCAATGCACTCCTTTTGCAAAAAAATACCAAGAGAAAGAGGCAAATTTGATAATAAAAAGTAAATAGGAAGGTTGTTTAAAAAGATGTGCTATATCTGAATCATGAAATAAGTATTTTGGGTATGTCCCTTTAAGACTTCACTTGATTAACAAATTTACCCATTACAATAAACGTGCCTTATAATTAATACAATTTTAATTAATTAAATTGTATCAGTAGTGCTTTTAGTAGAAAACAAAAAGATTGTCAACAAAAACTTAAAGAACACAAAACAAGGGACACATTACCTGTACTGAACTACTGTCAAGTTCTGCTCCCCGCAGTGTCTTGCACATCGCACATACCTCATCCAGCTTGACTTACTGGGCTCACCTCCATCAATAAAGTGCTGTAAAGTCCCATCTTGGTCATATATCTGTAAAGAAGTCAAAAGATAGAGAAGAGAGAGAAAATCGTCATTTAGCAAATTCACTGTGCTGTGGAGGTCTATATTTAGTGCAAATTTTCAACAGTTCAGAATAGACAAACAGCACACTACCTGCATGTGGTAGAGGGCCACTGCAAACACCTCTCAATGTATCCACAACAGCAAGGGTCCACAGCACCAAATAACGAGGAAAGGTTCTTGTCTTTATGTCATTTATTTAACTTTTAGCTTACAAAACATAATTTATGCTTACCTGATAAATTCCTTTCTTCTGTAGTGTGATCAGTCCACGGGTCATCATTACTTCTGGGATATTACTCCTCCCCAACAGGAAGTGCAAGAGGATTCACCCAGCAGAGTTGCATATAGCCCCTCCCCTCTACGTCACCCCCAGTCATTCGACCAAGGACCAACGAGAAAGGAGGAACCAAGGGTGTAGTGGTGACTGGAGTAGAATTTAAAAATAATTACCTGCCTTAAAAAACAGGGCGGGCCGTGGACTGATCACACTACAGAAGAAAGGAATTTATCAGGTAAGCATAAATTATGTTTTCTTCTGTTAAGTGTGATCAGTCCACGGGTCATCATTACTTCTGGGATACCAATACCAAAGCAAAAGTACACGGATGACGGGAGGGATAGGCAGGCTCTTTTATACAGAAGGAACCACTGCCTGAAGAACCTTTCTCCCAAAAATAGCCTCCGAGGAAGCAAATGTGTCAAATTTGTAAAATTTGGAAAAAGTATGAAGCGAAGACCAAGTTGCAGCCTTGCAAATCTGTTCAACAGAGGCCTCATTCTTAAAGGCCCAAGTGGAAGCCACAGCTCTAGTGGAATGAGCTGTAATTCTTTCAGGAGGCTGCTGTCCAGCAGTCTCATAGGCTAAACGTATTATGCTACGAAGCCAAAAAGAGAGAGAGGTAGCAGAAGCTTTTTGACCTCTCCTCTGACCAGAGTAAACGACAAACAGGGAAGACGTCTGTCGAAATTCTTTAGTTGCCTGTAAGTAAAATTTTAGGGCACGAACTACATCCAGATTGTGCAGAAGACGTTCCTTCTTTGAAGAAGGATTAGGACACAAAGATGGAACAACAATCTCTTGATTGATATTCCTGTTAGTGACTACCTTGGGTAAGAACCCAGGTTTAGTACGCAGAACTACCTTATCCGAATGAAAAATCAAATAAGGAGAATCACAATGTAAGGCTGATAATTCAGAGACTCTTCGAGCCGATGAAATAGCCATTAAAAATAGAACTTTCCAAGATAACAACTTTATGTCAATGGAATGGAGGGGTTCAAACGGAACGCCCTGTAAAACGTTAAGAACAAGATTTAAACTCCATGGTGGAGCAACAGTCTTAAACACAGGCTTAATCCTCGCTAAAGCCTGACAAAAAGCCTGAACGTCTGGCACTTCTGACAGACGTTTGTGTAACAGAATAGACAGAGCTGAGATCTGTCCCTTTAATGAACTAGCAGATAAACCCTTTTCTAAACCTTCTTGTAGAAAAGACAATATCCTAGGAATCCTAACCTTACTCCAAGAGTAACCTTTGGATTCACACCAATATAGGTATTTACGCCATATTTTATGGTAAATCTTTCTGGTAACAGGCTTCCTAGCCTGTATTAAGGTGTCAATAACTGACTCCGAAAACCCACGTCTTGATAAAATCAAACGTTCAATTTCCAAGCAGTCAGCTTCAGAGAAGTTAGATTTTGATGTTTGAAAGGACCCTGTATCAGGAGGTCCTGTTTCAGAGGTAGAGACCAAGGTGGACAGGATGACATGTCCACCAGGTCTGCATACCAAGTCCTGCGTGGCCATGCAGGTGCTATCAGAATCACTGATGCTCTCTCCTGTTTGATTCTGGCAATCAATCGAGGAAGCATCGGGAAGGGTGGAAACACATAAGCCATCCTGAAGTCCCAAGGTGCCGTCAGGGCATCTATTAGGACTGCTCCTGGATCCCTGGATCTGGACCCGTACCGAGGAAGCTTGGCGTTCTGTCGAGACGCCATGAGATCTATCTCTAGCTTGCCCCAACGTCGAAGTATTTGGGCAAAGACCTCCGGATGAAGTTCCCATTCCCCCGGATGAAAAGTCTGACGACTTAAGAAATCCGCCTCCCAATTCTCCACTCCCGGGATGTGGATTGCTGACAGGTGGCAAGAGTGAGACTCTGCCCAGCGAATTATCTTTGATACTTCCATCATTGCTAGGGAGCTCCTTGTCCCTCCCTGATGGTTGATGTAAGCTACAGTCGTGATGTTGTCCGACTGAAACCTGATGAACCCCCGAGTTGTCAACTGGGGCCAAGCCAGGAGGGCATTGAGAACTGCTCTCAATTCCAGAATGTTTATTGGCAGGAGACTCTCCTCCTGACTCCATTGTCCCTGAGCCTTCAGAGAATTCCAGACGGCACCCCAACCTAGAAGGCTGGCGTCTGTTGTTACAATTGTCCAGTCTGGTCTGCTGAATGGCATCCCCCTGGACAGATGTGGCCGAGAAAGCCACCATAGAAGAGAATTTCTGGTCTCTTGATCCAGATTCAGAGAAGGGGACAAGTCTGAGTAATCCCCATTCCACTGACTTAGCATGCACAATTGCAGTGGTCTGAGGTGTAAGCGAGCAAATGGCACTATGTCCATTGCTGCTACCATTAAGCCGATTACCTCCATGCATTGAGCCACCGATGGGTGTTGAATGGAATGAAGGGTGCGGCAAGCACTTTGAAGTCTTGTTAACCTGTCTTCTGTCAGGTAAATCTTCATTTCTACAGAATCTATAAGAGTCCCCAGGAAGGGAACTCTTGTAAGTGGAACGAGTGAACTTTTCTTTTCGTTCACCTTCCATCCATGTGACCTTAGAAATGCCAGTACTAACTCTGTATGAGACTTGGCAGTTTGAAAGCTTGAAGCTTGTATCAGAATGTCGTCTAGGTAAGGAGCTACCGAAATTCCCCGCGGTCTTAGTACCGCCAGAAGAGCACCTAGAACCTTTGTGAAGATTCTTGGAGCTGTAGCCAATCCGAATGGAAGAGCTACAAACTGGTAATGCCTGTCTAGAAAGGCAAACCTTAGATACCGGTAATGATCTTTGTGAATCGGTATGTGAAGGTAAGCGTCCTTTAAGTCCACTGTGGTCATGTACTGACCTTCTTGGATCATGGGTAAAATTGTCCGGATAGTCTCCATTTTGAATGATGGAACTCTTAGGAATTTGTTTAGGATCTTTAAATCCAGGATTGGTCTGAAAGTTCCCTCTTTTTTGGGAACCACAAACAGATTTGAGTAAAACCCTTGTCCCTGTTCCGACCGTGGAACTGGATGGATTACTCCCATTAACAATAGTTCTTGTATGCAGCGTAGAAACGCTTCTTTCTTTGTTTGGTTTGTCGACAACCTTGACAGATGAAATCTCTCTCTTGGAGGAGAGTGTTTGAAGTCCAGAAGGTATCCCTGAGATATTATCTCTAGCGCCCAGGGATCCTGGACATCTCTTGCCCAAGCCTGGGCGAAGAGAGAAAGTCTGCCCCCCACTAGATCCGATCCCGGATCGGGGGCCCTCAATTCATGCTGTTTTAGTGGCAGCTGCAGGCTTCCTGGCCTGCTTGCCCTTGTTCCAGGACTGGTTAGGTCTCCAGCCTTGTCTGTAGCGAGCACCAGATCCTTCTTGTTTTGGAGTAGTGGAGGATGATGCTGCTCCTGCTTTGAAATTCCGAAAGGAACGAAAATTAGACTGTCTAGCCTTAGGTTTGGCTTTGTCTTGAGGTAGGGCGTGGCCCTTTCCCTCCTGTAATGTCAGCGATAATTTCTTTCAAACCAGGCCCAAATAAGGTCTGTCCCTTGAAAGGTATATTAAGTAATTTGGACTTAGAAGTTACATCAGCTGACCAGGATTTTAGCCACAGTGCTCTGCGCGCTTGAATGGCGAATCCGGAATTCTTAGCCGTAAGTTTAATTAAATGTACTACGGCTTCCGAAATGAATGAATTAGATAGCTTAAGTACTCTAAGCCTGTCTGAAATGTCGTCCAGCGTAGCTGAACCAAGATTCTCTTCTAGAGACTCAATCCAGAATGCCGCTGCAGCCGTGATCGGCGCAATGCATGCAAGGGGTTGCAATATAAAACCTTGTTGAACAAACATTTTCTTAAGGTAACCCTCTAATTTTTTATCCATTGGATCTGAAAAGGCACAGCTATCCTCTACCGGGATAGTGGTACGTTTAGCTAAAGTAGAAACTGCTCCCTCCACCTTAGGGACCGTTTGCCATAAATCCTGTGTGGTGGTGTCTATTGGAAACATCTTTCTAAATATTGGAGGGGGTGAGAACGGCACACCGGGTCTATCCCACTCCTTAGTAATAATTTCAGTTAGTCTTTTAGGTATAGGAAAAACGTCAGTACTTGTTGGTACAGCAAAATATTTATCCAACCTACACATTTTCTCAGGTATTGCAACTGTGTTACAATCATTCAGGGCCGCTAACACCTCCCCTAGTAAAACACGGAGGTTTTCCAGCTTAAATTTAAAATTTGAAATATCTGAATCCAATCTGTTTGGATCAGAACCGTCAGCCGCAGAATGAAGCTCTCCGTCCTCATGTTCTGCAAGTTGTGACGCAGTATCTGACATGGCCCTAACATTATCAGCGCACTCTGTTCTCACTCCAGAGTGATCACGCTTGCCCCTTAGTTCTGGTAATTTAGCCAAAACCTCAGTCATAACAGTAGCCATATCTTGTAATGTTATTTGTAATGGCCGCCCAGATGTACTTGGCGTCGCCATATCGCGCACGTCCCGAGCGGGAGATGCAGGTACTGTCACGTGAGGCGAGTTAGTCGGCATAACTCTCCCCTCGTTGTTAGGTGAAATTTGTTCAATTTGTACAGATTGACTTTTATTTAATGTAGCATCAATACAGTTAGTACATAAATTTCTATTGGGCTCCACCTTGGCTTTAGTACAAATAGTACAGGTCTCATCTTCTGAATCAGACATGTTTAACAAACTAGCAAATAAACTTGCAATTTGGAAATACTATACAAGTAAAATACAATGAAAAAAACGAACTGTGCTTGAAAAGCACTGAATATATATAACAGATGAAATCAATCAGCTTTGTAAAACAAAATGCAACTTAGCAAAGGCTTGTACCCAGTAGCAAGAAATAACTAACCCTGAGGCATAAAAAAGTTAAAGAATAAACGTTTTTTATCACAGTCAACTACAATCTTACAGCTCTGTTAGATTACTTCCCTCAAATTAGCTTGAAGATCCCTGGGTTCTGTAGAGATAAACCGGAACATGCAGGAAAAAAACAATGAGCTTTTGACTGAAATTTTTGATGCGTAGCAAAAGCGCCAAAAAAGGTCCCACCCCCTCACACACAACAGTGAGAGAGATTAAAAACTGTCATAATTAGATCCAGCAACTGCCAAGTGGAAAAATAGTGCCCAAACATTTTATTCACCCAGTACCTCAGAAAATGAAAACGATTTTACATTCCAGCAAAAACGTTTAACATAATTAAGAATTATTAAAAAGCCTGTTGTATTTCTATTAGGCTAAAATCTTATATACACAGTGTAATTCCAGTGAAGTACCATTCCCCAGAATACTAAAATGTAAATTATACATACATGATATAATGTCGGTATGGCAGGATTTTCTCAGCAATTCCATTGTTAGAAAATAAAAACTGCTACATACCTCTTTGCAGAATAAACTGCCCGCTGTCCCCTGATCTGAAGTTTACCTCTCCTCAGATGGCCGAGAAACAGCAATATGATCTTAACAACTCCGGCTAAAATCATAGTAAAAACTCTGGTAGATTCTTCTTCAAACTCTACCAGAGAAGGAATAACACACTCCGGTGCTATTAAAAAATAACAAACTTTTGATTGAAGAAATAAACTAAATAAAATCACCATAGTCCTCTCACACATCCTATCTAGTCGTTGGGTGCAAGAGAATGACTGGGGGTGACGTAGAGGGGAGGGGCTATATGCAACTCTGCTGGGTGAATCCTCTTGCACTTCCTGTTGGGGAGGAGTAATATCCCAGAAGTAATGATGACCCGTGGACTGATCACACTTAACAGAAGAAAAAGCATGTAGGCACACAGCAGCAAACAAAAAGCAACGTTTCGGGTTATTCACCCTTAATCATGCTAATACAGGACACCTGTATGCTGCTACTTAAATACCATATCCCTTAACCCAGAGCTTTCCAAACTTACCATGTTGGTGACACACTTTTTAGACCTACATCATTTTGTGACACAGAAATTGAGTTGTACAAGCAAACAGGAGGTTAAACTAACTTGTTTTAAGAGATACGGACACATACATAAATGATATAATAATGAAATGTATTTACAAGTAACAGTATGTAAGTGCAAGAATTAAGAAAAGTTTAATTACACCAATAGCTACTTACTATCTTAATGGGATGTCTGAGGTTGATGGGATGAACACAGTTTCTAAATATTTGGTGGACTATTAGAAATTTTAATAAGAAAAAGTGGTTCTGATGCAGGGACACACCTACACACTGCCGCTGATACACTAATGTGTCACGACACACAGTTTGGAAAGCACTGCCTTAACCCTTACATGACCATTTACAAAAAAATGTTAAAATACACAGTTTACTGCCACCTAGTGGTCACAATTTAATACAAAAAAACTGATTTCTCCTGTTAAAAACAAAACTGCTAATACATATAACTTTTAAATTTATCTTATATGATATGATACAATCATGCTATATGTAGCCTTTTCAGAGAAATTTATGTTGCAATGCTCAACTTTTACAAGTTTTTATCACAGAAATACTGACATGTCAATTTCCCTGTTAATCCCCTTAGGGGCTAACGTATCCAATTTATAAATCCAAAAGGACTCCTTTCTCTTTAATAAGAGTTCCCTATTGCCCCCTCTTCTCAGGGTGCCCACACTGCCAATAATTTGCCACCTTAACTGTGATATACTATGGCCAGCTTCAAGAAAATGGCAGGCCACTGGGGCCTTCATATCACCACACCTTATGTTAGACCTGTGTTGGCTAAGCCTGTCTCTTATTTTTCTCACCGTCTCTCCTAAATATATTTTTGAACATGGGCATTTTATTAAATATATTACATGTGCGGATTCACATGTGTAAAAGCTTTTTGTTTGCTGCTGTGTGCATACATGCTTTTTGTAAGCTAAATTTAAATAAATGACATAAAGACAAGAACCTTTCCTCGTTATTTGGTGCTGTGGACCCTTGCTAGTGTGAATTTACAGCGTTATAATATTTTACTGAGATTGTAGTATATCTCAATTACGCGTATCAAAAAAACTTTAACACGTTACAGTATGCTTTCATTATTTATTTTGACAAACTTCCCTGTAAAATGTCAAAATCCTGCAAGAATTACAACTCAACACTACATATTTTACTATATTATAAACTGCTATTGTTTGAGTAATCCAGTCTCACATTTATAACTGTTCCTAACTGGATTTAGCAAAGGCTTTAAATTGGGACCTATGTTACAACATGGCAGCAATTACTTTATAGAAGTAAAAACTGTACGCTTATTTCTTTAACATTTAAACAACCAATATAATTAAAAATATATCTGCAGTTTATTCTCATGCTAATCTTTGTATTGCATACATCATTATATCTAGCATTTACATATCGTTTACCACCCCTTTAAGACACTGGTTCCCAAATGTTTTACTCTGGGACACCTTTAATGTACTTCTGAAATTCACAGGGCACACCTGATTTATTTTCTGTAAGGCCACTGCAGATTGAAGCACTCATTTAATGTAATAAAATAAGACTAAAATTAAAATGTAGTTAAATCTATATAAATAAACAATATTCCATAATTTGCCATACAAAAAATATTTCAATATTAAGAGTTTCTCAAAAAAATACTACATAGAACTAACTCAACCCTAATTTTGTGTGGCAGTTCTAGTGGAGATTTGTGGCAACCCAGCAAACTGGTTGAGAATTGCATATTTTAGGCAATATTGTCCATTTAAAGGGATCTTAAACAGTCTGATTTATTGTTGTAATTAAAAAGCACTAAGCAAAGGTATATGCTTAATAGAAATCATTGCAATATGTATTATTCATCTATTTAAATGGATTTTAACTTTTATTAATTTGTTAAACTTCATTTGTGCAGTGTCCATTACTTCCTGTCACAGCCCTATAGGAAGTTTATCTAGTATGATGTCATAAAACTTCCAGAGTTGGTAGATAAAGAGGGAATCAGATTTGCTCATGCTCAGAACTGCCAGAATGTCTCCACTCTTGTCACACTGGGGGCAGGGGTTACAGTGAAAAATTCTAGGCACTAATTTTGCAAGAAAACAAGTAAGTTGTTTGCTGGGTTTTTTTTTACACAACATGTTTCTTTTTATGTTTACTTTAAAAGATTTGTTTTTACCAAAGGAGCACTGTTTCATATCTCTTTAATGAGTGTCAAACTAAATTGCATTATAATTATCATAAGAAATCATTTGAATTGGTGTCAGAAAATGATTTATTACAATTGTGCATAACCTAATAAAACAGATTCAATAAGTATAATCAGAAATTAGAGTGGTCTCATTTTTCTCTCATTTTGATAAATCTATATTATTTTTCAGTTTTAATAATTATAAACCACATGGTTTAAAAGGACATAAAGGTGCAAAAAGAAAATGATTTAGGGCCAGATTACAACTAGAGAGCAAAATTGGGCTTTCACAAGCGAGATATTTGCACTCCACACGTATTACCAGTGCACACAATTGTGCATTGGTGTTTGAAGTAGCCAGCAATGCAAACGTGACCTCGCGTTCGCATTGCATGTAAGCTTTGCTTTCAATAGAGCGTGCTTCCATAGGCTCCAAAAGGAGTCTCGTTCTCATGCCATTATACATGACACAGAACCTAAGCGCAGCAGAGTTTAAATATATTATACATATATATTTATATGTTAATATGTGTATGGGTGTGTTGCAGGTGCCTTTTCGCATCAGGTATGTGCATCATTACACCCATTCTTGGCTCTACCCCAGAGTTTTATAGACCCTGGAGTGGACCCTATTGTTCACGGTATATCTATACTCCCTGCAAAAGTACCCTTTAAATACCCACATCGGCTCTGCACTTATGTAAGTTACATGTAATTACATTCCAGCAGTCATAACTACATGAGACACCTTCCTGCTTAGTAACCCTTTGTGGATATGTTCCAGTGTATTTAACAACAATGTATGATCTCTATACATTTAGTAGTGTTCCAAGTTTATAAATTGTTTTTCCTCACAGACCATTATACATTCTTTTATAGGGTCTGTGGTCCATAGCCAGTAGTAGATTATTTTGTTTACATAGTTTTACGTTTTTACTATTCTTTGAGCACTTAAACACTGCATTTATAAGACACATATTTACTCACTTTAGTTAGTGTGAGCTATCAGCTCATTTTGCCATGTACTTCACACTAGCTTTTGCTATTAACATCAATAGTTTTCATGTCCCATTATTTGGTATATCGAGTGTGCAACGATTAGGCTTTGTTTTGTTTATGTTACTATAATATGCCCCACTTCGTAGCTGCATGACGCGCCAGTGTAGGCGGAGGAGATGGCAGCAGTTATCGGTATAGGCTGCCTGACAGCATACTGAGAGTGGCAGCAACAAGCAGCTGTTTAAGGCAACTTATTTTAGAACAACGGTGATAACATTGGGCACATCCAGCTGTGTGGAACACTTGTCTGATGCGATGCAGCCAAACACCCCACACTCTTCACGGAAACCCAGCTCCTCAAACTCCATAGCAGCGCACAAAAGTGGGACTCCTGTCTGAATGAGTCCTCACTTCCTGAGCAAGTAGTACAGTGAATGGCAGGGTGCAAACACCACCCCGGTTCCGCTGTGTATGGGAGGAGGGGGAGACAGAAAAAGAGGACACTTGGGACAAAACTGGGACTGAGAGTAAAAACAAACAGAATATATAGATAAGTGTAATTTATTAGAGCAGGCTTGTTGTAATATAAAAAGTAAGTTTGTTGATGCAGGGACTTTTACATAATAGAAGATGTAAAAGGACCTAAAATGTAGCGACCATGCTTCTCCTGATTTAGGTCTGCTCATGAAACAGTATACATCGGGATTATGGAAGTTTCTTACAGACATAACTATTCAGCAGCTGGAAACAGCTGTTTGTAGTTGGTTGGGCCTCTTGCGCATGCACACCCCTCCAGCAGCTGATTACACATCACCGGAAGTGACGTGGTGGACACATTCCTATGGTAGACAACTTATTTTAGAACACCGGCTTTCTACACACACACACACATTTACTAGAATTGCCCCACTTCCGGATTGACATGTGTGATGTCACTTCCGGGTGAGCTGTAATTACTCGGTCCGGAATCCTTATGTTCTGGCACTCAGAACAACGTTCTTTAATTACCACCAGTGCATTTATTATAGAGACAAAAAGAAAAACGAGTGCAGCCACGACTCAAGGTAAAAGTTTTAATGCTTCCAAATTGCGCTTATA
The DNA here is from genome assembly GCF_027579735.1 of Bombina bombina. Taxonomy (NCBI): domain Eukaryota; kingdom Metazoa; phylum Chordata; class Amphibia; order Anura; family Bombinatoridae; genus Bombina; species Bombina bombina. The sequence continues at coordinate 298,790,885 of NC_069500.1, read as the reverse complement.
TACATATTGCACTTACAAGAGCTTAGATAAAAACAGGCGCCTCAATGTGGCAGATCATATAGGATTATTCTGTCCCGGTTCAGCTATGACTTTTGCGTCTTCCCTGTAATCGAGCTGTCTCCGGTATACACAGTCAGTTATTGATCATCCAACAGACGGGCTTTGTATTCCCTTATCTTTGTTTTACCTTATCTACCTAAAAGGACTAAGGATTATAAAGGATTGCACCAGCACTACTTTTTTCCATAACATACAGCATACTCTGCGCAGAGTTGAAGATCCTTAATCCGGCCGGATCTACTTTTTGAAGGGAACGGACGTGCGTGTGACGTCACCGACTATCTGTGGGGCTGCAAAGATACCTGTGCCATCCGGTGAGTGGACGAGGTATACCCACAAATCAACAGGTATAGCAGCCCGATAGTACGGCAGACACACACGGCCCATTAATACACGCTATCACGTTTGGTAAACTTGTTACCCTGTGTTAACATATGAGAGACACACCAGAAGGATTCCAAGTTATTATACAGGACAGCATTGTATAACGGACTAAAACACAATCGACACCTTTAACCAACAGTTTGACTTTTGGGATATATGTGCAATATATAACGCACATCATCTTTTACATTACATGGAATGGTGAAAATTCTCATTTTATATATCCAGGAGTGGTGCACCGTTATACATTTGTGTTCACCTTGTGCTGCAAGAAGTTTTACACTGGGTTTAGAAACCATTGCCCCATCTTATTGAATTATATCAATTATATATGGTTTTGTGATTTTTATAACCCATTAGGATTTTATTAGGACAGTTTTTTAGATTTTATATGACTGTCATAGATTTGCACTATTGAGAATTTGTGTTTATTACAATAAATGTTTATATTTGTAACCCAAAATTTCCTATAATTTTATACAAAGTGTGATTTGTTCTGACTAGTATAAACATTCAGTCATATTTTAATTTCCCGTTGCTGTTAGCGCACTTTCACCAGACTGTAACTTGCTTTCTATTTTCCATATTGAAGAAGACCAGTTAGCACAAAGATCCCTAAATGCACATTTGTTAAAAATACTCAAACAGGATATTTGTTGTGAAAATACCATATGCTCTGTGTAGATAGATATATGATGATAGATAGAATAAGATGTGACTGACTTTCAGCTTTGATTCAAAGGGTTTAACAAAATATTGTTTGATCCATTAAAAATTACAGCAATTTTGAAAATTAGTCCCCTCCATTTTCAGGGGCTCCAAAGTAATTGGACAAACTAACAATCATAAATAAACTGATTATTCTTAATGCTTGGTTGAAAATCCTTTGCAGTGAATGACTGACTGCCTGAAGTCTGGTACCCATGGACATCAACTCTAGGTATCTTCCCTAGCGATATTTTGAGTAAACAGTGAGAAATAAGATAAGAAAGACTTTGTGTAAATAATTTGACAGATACGATAAGGAGGTCTGTTCTACCTACAAGCTCAGCCCATTTTTATTGGGTTGTGATTTACATGAGCAGAAACTATTGCATATACAAAAATAACCCCAAAGGAGCAATTCCCCATACATTTTAAACTATGCAGTTGGTATAAGAAGTCATTGGTAACCCATTATGAGGACACCAATTTTACAGTACATGATCTCTTTAAGAAGCTGCTTGTTTGTGGATATCTCTGCCTTCAGTTTTGTCTTTAGGAAGTTAAATGAATATCCAGTTGGTTTAAGGTCAGGTGAATGACTCAGTCATTCATTCAACAATATTCCACTTCTTTGTCTTGAAATGCTCTTTGGTTGCTCACACAGTATGTTTTTAAGTCATTGTCTATGTGTACTGTAAAGAGCCATTCCTATAATTTTTGCAGCATTTGGCTGAATCAGAGCAGATAGTATAGTAGCTCTATACACAGAATTCATCCTGCTGCGTCAGTCAGCAATCACATCAATAAACTCTGGTGACCAAGTTCCACTCGCAGCCATACAAGCCTAGCTCTGTATATTTAGACCCAAAAGGCCAAAGTCTAATCAAATGCAACAAGTGGTTGGACAACCAATAACACCTTGTTAAATGTTAGTTATATCTCCATATAAGAGAAGACACATATCTTATACAGTCCCACATATGTATTAAAGGGACATTAAACACTTTGAGATGGTAATATAAAATGATAAATCACATATATAAAAACAACTCTGCAATATACTTTCATTATTTATTTTGTCTCCTTTTCCTGTAATTCCATACTGAAATTGTGAACTTTTCAGTTCCTGTTAGAAACGGAAGTGCAGAGTACTGTTATATTCCACTCAGCCATTGGCTGCACACTCTAGTGACCTATTTTTAACTTTCTTGAATTGGCCACAGAAGAGAAGGTAACCTAAGTTACAACATGGCAGCTCCCATTGTTTTATAGACACTAACACTTTACACTTATTTTGTAAATGTTTAAACAGCTAATGAAACTGTAAAAAAATACATCTACATGTTATTCTCAGACTAATCTTTTCTTTGAATGCATCATTCTATCTAACATTTATTTAGTGTTTAATGTCCCTTTAAACGGTTCTTGCAGGAGGATTTGTGGCAACTCACACCCATCATCAATATCGTTATGTAGTAAACAAAAGCTCCTGTCAATAGATAGTATTAAATATAAAGCACAGCTTATCCACGCCATCATGGAAACGAACATAAAATATTGTGCAGTCACAGTTATTAAATTTAATACAGTGGTTTTCATTTTTTTGTGATAAAAGTTTGCTTGAGCATATAGGAAATATGAGATAATTATGGGGGAAATATACCAAAATCATTCCAGATGACAACTAATTGTTCTGGGTTACAAATATGGCATTTAGTGCCTATGTAGATAAGAGTTACTTTTGTCAGTAGTTAGGCTATCTTGAATTCTTTGCTGTCACAAGCAGTGTAGTAGGAGGTTTACCAGAGAAGTTCTCTTGTGTAAGACAAACAGACCACTTAGTAAACAAACATGTTGTGCTTTTACTGTTGCAGTTTACAGATATGCTAATCCCTGGTTATCCTAAAGTAGTAATAAATATAGACATGGCTTCTGAATCAGATTGTACAAAATGGTCAGTCTATTTAAATTAGAATAAAAAATCATAAAACAAGTATCAGTAGCTATAAAGTGTAGCTCTTTAAGGAATAGTATTATCTTCATCTAATTATACCTCTTGTTAATATCATTATCATTTACTATTGATGTAAGTCATGAATATTATTATCATCACCTACTGCTGGGCTAGGGTATTTATTGGTCCTCCTGCTAAATCATCCACTTTTGTCCCTTTTTAAGGGACAGTAACAATTTAAGATTTCCAATTTACTTCTATTAACTAATGTGATTTGTTCTCTTGGTATCCATTGTTGAAAAGCATACCTAGGTAGGCTTAGGAGCAACAACGCACTACTGGGAGCTAGCTGCAGATTGGTGGCTGCACATATATGCCTCTTGTCATTGACTAACCTGATGTGTTTAGCTAGCTCCCAGTAGTTGCATTGCTGCTCCTTCAACAAAGGATTACAAATGATTTCAATGCCTGCAAAGTGTTGAAAACGTAATAAGAAAGTATGTTATAGGACCCGGTTGGTGCATTTAAACTTTTATGTTGGCGCAAGTGGGTAGTACAGGCAGTTAGATTACATACTACCCACCCCAGCATGCCCCTGCTGCACTGTATGTAGGCTAAACATTCCCCAAAACACACATCTTAGAGGATTCTCAAAGGGACAGAAAATGAAAAATGAAATGTTCATGATTCAGATAGAGCATGCAATTTTAAACAGCTTCCCAATTTAATTATATTATCAATTTTGTTTTGTTCTCTTGGTATTCTTTGTTAAAGAGTAAAGCTAAGTTGGCTGATAGGAGTTCAGGAGTGTGCACGTGTCTTTAGCATTCTATCGCAGCAATGTTTTCTACTATGTACTTCAATGCAACAAACAGATGGCTAAAGACGTGCATGTGAGATCACCTTGGATTACTCTTTACAAAAGGATACCAAGAGAACTAAGCAAAATTAATAATAGAACTGAATTGGAAAGTTGTTTAAAATGTCACGTTTAATTTATAATATTTATGCACATAATCATGTAACTTTAAATAATGTGTAAAAGATACAAACAATTACATTGGCTCATAATATTTTAACATATTTTTACCATCCTGCTAAACTTCCAAAAAAATTATATTAGTATTTAGGCTTAGTAGATTCCAGTAATCATTTGTTTAACTGGTTAAAAAGGTGCTATAATAGCAAATGTAAAATATTACATAGAAGGTACAGAATGTGACATTTTATTTAATATAGGTTTACTATTCTGTCAAAGTTCCAATTTTATATCTTAGTATATAGTAAGTGAGCCCTCATTATATATATGTGATTTACATTCATAATATTCACTATTGGTCATTCCTACCAGCTGATTCGGTTTGTTCTAATGTTTATCTTGTAAGAATAAAACTCAGCTAGACGTTGTCTTCCTCTTAGGCAATAACCTCCCCACTTGTCTTTTACATATCTCACTTATCTTGTAGATTGTCAGAGACCATCACTACAAAGTGCAGTCATCAGTCAAACTGGGGGTCTTCATCTGACAGAATTAGACTTTAGGGGATTAGCTTTCTATTATCTGGATTTGGTCTGTGATCAGAACAAGCCACTGAACCTTTTACTTTTCACTTAGAAAAAAACATGACCAGTGGAAAAAAAGCCCTGACAGTTCATTCATTTAGCTCCTCTCTGGAGCCAGATGATGTTTGACTGGTGAGACCAACCCTCTTTGATGTTGGGCTCTTCTGAGAGTGCCCTGCTGAGAAAAAAAAAATTATTCTTCCAAATTAAAGTGAAATATTTCTATATCCAGCTGTTAAATGTGACATGTTTGCCATTTTTCAAGGTGCTGGATTTGAGCCATCTCCTTCAGGCTGTGGTGTATACCTATCTCCACAGCATCTTATTCTCAGCAACAATATGCACACAATATTTGAGCCTTCACTATGGATACATAATACAGCAGCAGTGAACTATACAGAAATATGAGGTGTAATTTATCACATAATTATTACCATTATAACTACACTATTTACTTAGTTAGGCATTAGCCTCTATGAAACAATGGAAAATGTTAAGTTAAAGGTGCAAATATATTTTACAAGCCACATCTGAGCTAATGTTTCAATAATTTTTCTTAAATGTCCCAAAAAATAAATATATACGTCTGCAGATAGCTGATTAAGGGGCAAATCTAAGTTTATCAGTTCAGTGAGATTGTAACAAAACGTCTATTTTCTAAACAGGTTATTATATCCTATAATATAAAAGGCCAAGTGTGTTTGTCCGAAGCTGTCATGCGCAGTAGAGACAGCACAAGGACAAACACACCTGGCCTTAAAGTCCCTACCTGATCTGCTGTTTGCAGCCAGTGCAGGCAGAAGTATGCGGGGCCGGGCACGGGCGTGACGGGGCCCGGCGTGACAGGGGGCGGGGGCGGGCACGGACGCGCACGCGACATAGAGGGCAGAGAGATAGAGAGGGGGGAGAGATAGAAAAAGGGGGAGAGAACAAAAGAGATGGGAAAGAGCTAAAGATAGGATAAGAGAGAGCAAAAGAGAGGGGAAAGAGCAAGAGAGGGGGGGGGGAGAGAAAATAAGAGGGGAAAAGAGAGAGAGCAAAAGAGAGAGAAAGAGAGAGAGCAAAAGAATAGGGGGAGAGAGAGCAAAAGAGAGGGGAAGAGAGAGAGCAAAAGAGAGGGAAAGAGAGAGAGCAAAAGAATAGGGGGACAGAGAGCAAAAGAGAGGGGAAGAAAGAGAGCAAAAGAATAGGGGGAGAGAGAGCAAAAGAAGAGAGGGAGGAGAGAGAGAGGGGGGAGAGAGAGAGGGGGGTAGCGAAAGAGAGAGGGGTAGAGAGAGAGGGGGGAGAGAGAGGGGGGAGAGAAAGGGGGTGACAGAGAGGTGGAGAGAGAGAGGGGGGAGAGAGAGGGGGGAGAGAGAGGGGGGGGGAGAGAGAGGGGAGGAGGGAGAGGGGGGGGAGAGAGAGGGGAGGAGGGAGAGGGGGGGGAGAGAGAGGGGGGGGAGAGAGAGGGGGAGAGGGGGGAGATGTATTTTACATTTATGTATTTTACATTTATTCAGGTCTCTTAATTATAGATAGCACATGCTTTTTCAGACAAACAAAATAAAGAAATGTAAAAAACATAGTTAAAGAGTAATATCACCTTTTTTGTCCTTTGGAAAAAAACTAATGTTCCCATTCCTGTCCTAAATAAAAGATTTTCTTGTCAGGCTTACAGAAAGGTTTTATACTCTACAGTGGAACATACAAAATTTTGAGTTGAATTTCTCCATAATCTTTAATTTTTCTCTCCAAATAATTGGTAAAACTGGTTGCTTGGTACAATAGCACTAAACAGAACATATCTCTCAATCTCCCATTGATCTTTATGCTCTTTACAATGTCAATCGTTTTTTAATGAATGTTTTTACAAGCTCTAACATTAGATACATAGGTAAATATACAATTTGTTAGTAAATATATTGTAACATTTGTACCAATGGACATGAGCCTAAGAAATGTAGCTGTGCGTTCCAAAATTCAATAGATACTTTTATAGCCCATCTGTAAATTCTCTCTTCAATACCAGTGTTTAGCACTGGAGCAGCAGAAAATGTATCCCTGGAATATCCACATAATCTCTTAATGTATACTTTGCAAAGATGAGGCCTATTTCATGTAAGAAAGCCCTTCCCTTAGATACACTTTTGTTGTGCACACACATGGCAAAATAATCTAGAGAAGGCACTGGCCTATTCTCTGTCTCAATAAGGACCATGTAACCTTTGATTGATATATGATGGGTCAAACTCTAGTGAATTATATATAACAGAAACCAGCCCCCACTCTTTTTTCATTTTGATAGAGGATGACTGGTCTTGGAGAGCGAGAGACAGAGAGAACTTAGAGAACCTGGTTGCAGGGCCGGTGGTAGGATTTTTGGCCAAACAGGCGAGGATAAATTTTGTGCCCCCCCAATCAAAAATGTAGGGGCAGCCACGAGTGTGTACATCTATATATATATATATATATATATATATATATATATACACATACATACATACAGGGAGTGCAGAATTATTAGGAAAGTTGTATTTTTGAGGATTCATTTTATTATTGAACAACAACCATGTTCTCAATGAACCCAAAAAACTCATTAATATCAAAGCTTAATAGTTTTGGAAGTAGTTTTTAGTTTGTTTTTAGTTATAGCTATTTTAGGGGGATATCTGTGTTGTCAGGTGACTATTACTGTGCATAATTATTAGGCAACTTAACAAAAAACAAATATATACCCATTTCAATTATTTATTTTTACCAGTGAAACCAATATAACATCTCAACATTCACAAATATACATTTCTGACATTCAAAAACAAAACAAAAACAAATCAGTGACCAATATAGCCACCTTTCTTTGCAAGGACACTCAAAAGCCTGCCATCCATGGATTCTGTCAGTGTTTTGATCTGTTCACCATCAACATTGCGTGCAGCAGCAACCACAGCCTCCCAGACACTGTTCAGAGAGGTGTACTGTTTTCCCTCCTTGTAAATCTCACATTTGATGATGGACCATAGGTTCTCAATGGGGTTCAGATCAGGTGAACAAGGAGGCCATGTCATTAGATTTTCTTCTTTTATACCCTTTCTTGCCAGCCACGCTGTGGAGTACTTGGACGCGTGTGATGGAGCATTGTCCTGCATGAAAATCATGTTTTTCTTGAAGGATGCAGACTTCTTCCTGTACCACTGCTTGAAGAAGGTGTCTTCCAGAAACTGGCAGTAGGACTGGGAGTTGAGCTTGACTCCATCCTCAACCCGAAAAGGCCCCACAAGCTCATCTTTGATGATACCAGCCCAAACCAGTACTCCACCTCCACCTTGCTGGCGTCTGAGTCGGACTGGAGCTCTCTGCCCTTTACCAATCCAGCCATGGGCCCATCCATCTGGCCCATCAAGACTCACTCTCATTTCATCAGTCCATAAAACCTTAGAAAAATCAGTCTTGAGATATTTCTTGGCCCAGTCTTGACGTTTCAGCTTGTGTGTCTTGTTCAGTGGTGGTCGTCTTTCAGCCTTTCTTACCTTGGCCATGTCTCTGAGTATTGCACACCTTGTGCTTTTGGGCACTCCAGTGATGTTGCAGCTCTGAAATATGGCCAAACTGGTGGCAAGTGGCATCTTGGCAGCTGCACGCTTGACTTTTCTCAGTTCATGGGCAGTTATTTTGCGCCTTGGTTTTTCCACACGCTTCTTGTGACCCTGTTGACTATTTTGAATGAAACGCTTGATTGTTCGATGATCACGCTTCAGAAGCTTTGCAATTTTAAGAGTGCTGCATCCCTCTGCAAGATATCTAACTATTTTTGACTTTTCTGAGCCTGTCAAGTCCTTCTTTTGACCCATTTTGCCAAAGGAAAGGAAGTTGCCTAATAATTATGCACACCTGATATAGGGTGTTGATGTCATTAGACCACACCCCTTCTCATTACAGAGATGCACATCACCTAATATGCTTAATTGGTAGTAGGCTTTCGAGCCTATACAGCTTGGAGTAAGACAACATGCATAAAGAGGATGATGTGGTCAAAATACTCATTTGCCTAATAATTCTGCACTCCCTGTATATATATATATATATATATATATATATATATATACTGTATGTAGTGTGTGCGAGTATGTATATATATATATATATATATATATATATATATACAGGTGGCCCTCATTTTACAACGGTTCAATTTACACCGTTTCAGAATAACAACCTTTTTTTCCAGTCATGTGACTGCTATTGAAAAGCATTGAGAAGCAGTGTATTTATTAAAATAGCCAGTAGGTGGAGCTGTCCGCTTGTGTTGCAGCAAAGCCAAGCAAGCTGAAATTAATCAGTTTAACCAGACCTGAGCTATCGAGCAGATTTCAAAGGAATAAGATCTTCCTGTCTATAAATTAGTCCAGATTGGAATGCATAGAAAGAACTGTTTGCAGAAAAATGCAAGTGAAGTCTGTGTTGTGTGATTATTTTATTAGGTTTATAATACTGTTTAGCACTTAAAAGTCTTCATTTCAAAGCTTTAAAAATAATGTATTAGGTGTTACTTATGAGAATTTTGAGAGGGGCCTGGAACCTATCTCCCTCACTTCCCATTGACTTACATTATAAACTGGGTTTCAATTTACAACGGTTTCGATTTACAACCATTTCTTCTGGAACCTATATATACACACACAGACATACACACAAGTGGGTTAGGCGATCGAAAACTAGTTTTTGCAGGACTTTTGAAGCTAGCGGAACCAGTGATATGTGGCGGTAGTTTGCCGAAGAATTTGGGTCGAGGGAGGGTATTTTGAGGATGGGGGTGACCTTTGCATGTTTGAAAGAAGATTGGAATGAACCGGTAGTAAGGGAGAGGTTGAATATGTGAGTAAGAGCTGGAGTGAGGGTAGATGTGAAGGGATAGGGTCAAGTGGGCAGGTAGTGAGGTGTGAGGAAGACAATAGAGAATTTACTTCATTCTCAGTGGTTGGGGGGGAAGGTGCTGAGAGTGGTAGAGGGGGTGGCCAGGGGCGGAGATGGAAGGTTGCAGTCTTGTGTTGGGATATTATTTTGGATGGTAAGTGTTTTGTTGAAAAAGTAGTCTGCACTAAAGGCAGACGAAGGGGGGGGGGTGCAGGTGGATAGAGGAGAGAGTTGAAAATGGAGAAGAGACGTTTAGGGTTTGAGGAGTGATTAGATATAAGAGAAGTAGGTTTGAAGGGCAGAGGAGTAAGAACAAAGAATGAACTTATAGTGGAGGAAATCTGGTTTAGAGTAGGATTTCCTCCAGGCACGTTCAGCAGCACGGGAGCATTTTTGCAGGTAGTGTGTTTGCTTAGAGTGCCAAGGTTGGAGCTGAGGACATGGGGTTTTGCACATTTGGGGAGGAGCAAAAGTGTCAATTGCAGAGGAGAGAGTATTGTTATAGTGGGTTGTAGCAAGGTCAGGGCAAGATATTGTGGAAGTGTGGGGGGAGGTGTTTTTGAATAAGTTTGGAAAGTTGGAGAGGATCCACAGTGTGCAGATTTCTACAGGTGCGGGGGCGGGGGAGAAGAGAAAGCCAGGCAGCAAAGTTATCAAGGAATTGGGAGGTTGGTCCAGGGGGGCGATAGATAACTGCCACCCTGAGGGAGAGGGGGGAGAACATGCGGATGCAGTGGACTTCAAAGGAGGAAAAGAAGAGAGATGGATGAGGATGCAGGTGCTGATAGGAGCAGGAGGGGGAGAGTAAGATACCAACACCGCCACCATGTCTTTCACCTGGCCTAGGTGTGTAGCTAAAGTTGAGACCACAGTGCGTGAGAGCAGCAATGGAAGCAGTGTCAGAAGATGATAACCAGGTTTCAGTAATTGCTAGAAGATTGAAAGCGTTAGAAACAAACAGGTCGTGAACAGTTGTAAGTTTGTTACAGACAAAGCGTGCATTCTAAAGAGCATAAGAAAAGAGAGGGCTAAGTGCTGTGGGTTAATAGAGATGAGATTGTTAGGATTCCATGACCTAGAGTTTTTGCAGTGGGGGACTGAGTGAGAGTGTAAAAGTGTGGTGATTGCTGCAGGGCCAGAGTTAGGAGAGATGTTACCAGCAGCAAGCAGTAGTAGGAGTGGTAGATGGGGAAGTATTTCTAAGGAGACAGAGTAGCTCATGAGAGGAAAGCATAGGGGATGAGAGAAGGGAGGGTGAGATATGGATAGTGTGGGGGTTATTGTTGCTACAGGGAAGTGCAGTAAGATTTATGAAAAGGGCAGACAGAAATAGCAGAAAAGACATGGAGAGCATTGTGTAGGTGTATAGTTAGTATACACACACAATATTTTATATATATATATATATATATATATATATACACACACAATATATATATATATATATATATATTATATATATATCAGTATAATATATACCGGTATATATAATATATATGTATATATATATATACTGTATATACAGATAATTCCTGGGATATGGAACATGGACACCTTGCAACCCCACAGCGCTGCAGACTGCAAGCTAACACACGGGGTATATTATATACATATATAAGGACACATTGCCATCCCCCCACAATACTGCAGCAGTTACTCATGTATGAAGGCCAGTTCCCTAACAACCCGGTATTACTCACAGAGCCAGCCGCCAACTTCACCAAGGAAGAAGGATTGAGGAGCGGGGTGACACACGACACATTAAAGGGGCATTTGTATGGGTATTGCCCTTAAAAGGGCATTCAGCTCTTTTACTGCCTTTAAAAGTGCAATCAGCTCTTTTCCAGACCAAAAAACCCTAATCTAAAAAAAAACCCACCCCCAAAAATAAAAAAAACCCTAAGACCCAAATAGGTACTCACCGTTCCTGAAGTCTGGCGGAGAAGGTCTTCTTCCAGGCAGTTCCATCATCTTCTATCTTCATTCGGAACAAATGCGGCACAGAGCGGAGGTGCAGAGCTGGCTTTCCCGATGCGTGGATTCTCAGCAGCGGTCCTCGGCGGCGTGGAGGATCCTCTTCACCCAATGTCCATCGTACACTGGAGATTGAATGCAAGGTACCGCATTCAATTTGGGGAACCTTGCATTCCTATTAATTTTGAAAACAGCCAATAAGATTTCAGTAGCTCTCACCCTATTGGCTGATTTCAAAATTTCAGCTAATAGGAATGCAAGGTACCTTGCATTCAATCTTCAGTGTGCAAGGGATGATCGCATGAAGAGAAGCCTCCACGCCGCCGCTGAGAATCCACGCATCGCGGAAGCCAGCTCCGCACCTCCGATCTGCGCTGCCTTCGCTCCGGATAAAGATAGAAGATGATGGAGCCGCCTAGAAGAAGACCTCCGCCGGACTTCAAGAACGGTGAGTACCTATTTGGGGCTTAACTTTAGGATTTATTTTTATTTTTTTAAGATTAGGGATTTGATAGGCTGGAAAAGAGCTGATTGCCCTTTTAAGGGCAGTAAAAGAGCTGAATGCTTATACAAATTCCCCTTTAGGGGCAATGGGTAGTTTAGTTTTTTTTAGTGGTAGGCTTTTTTTATTTTGGGGGGGTTTGGTGGGTGTTTTTTTTTTTTTTACTGTTAGGGGGAACTTAGTATTTTTTAAATGTAAAAGAGCTGTTTAGCTTATGGCAATGCCCTACAAAAGGCTATTGGTAGTGTAGTTTAGATAAGGGGGTGTTTTTATTTTGGTTTGGCTTTTTTATTTTTATAGGGATAAGGTTTAATTTTTTATTTTTGATACTTTTGTTTATTTTTTTTCCTGTAATTTTAGAGTTTTTTATTTTTTGTAATTTTAATAATTTTTTTGCAATTTAATGTTAGGTTTTATTTAAGTGTAACTTAGTATTGGGGTTAATTTAGGGGGTGTTAGGTTAGGGGGCTCAGTAATTAAATTAGTTATTTGTGTTGTGGGGGGTTGGCGGTTTAGGAGTTAATAGGTTAATTAGGTTTATTGCGATGTGGGGGTTTGGCGGTTTAGGGGTTAATAGGTTAATTAAGTTTATTGCGATGTGGGGGGTTGGCGGTTTAGGAGTTAATAGGTTAATTAGGTTTATTACGATGTGGGGGTTTGGCGGTTTAGTGGTTAATAGGTTAATTAGGTTTATTGCAATGTGGGGGGTTGGCGGTTTAGGAGTTAAAGTGACAGTCTAGTCAAAATTAAACTTTCATGATTCAGATAGGACATATCATTTTAAACAACTTTCCAGTTTACTTCTATTATCTAATTTGCTCAATTCTTTAGATATCCTTTGTTGAAGAAATAGCAATGCACATGTGTGAGACAATCACACAAGGCCTCTATGTGCAACAACCAATCAGCAGCTACTGAGCATATCTAGATATGCTTTTCAGCAAGTGATATCAAGAGAATGAAGCAAATTAGATAATAGAAGTAAATTATAAAGTTGTTTAAAATGACATGCTCTTTCTAAATCACGAAAGAAAAAATGTGGGTTTCATGTCCCTTTAATAGGTTAAGTTTATTGCGATGTGGGGGGTTGGCGGTTTTGGGGTTAATTTGGTTTATTGCGGATTAGGGGTTAATTACTTTACTATTTTGCGATGGTGGTTTCGGTGTTTGTTAATACTTTGTGCGGGCGATTAGGTTTTTTTATTTTTATTTCTTGCGGGCGGTTACGTGTTATTTCGTTGTTTTGTGTGTGCGGTTGTTGTTTTTTTTTTTTTTAAGGCTTTGTTTGCCTATGCTGCATCCAGGTGGATTCCGAAAATGGCAGGGTGGTGAAAGAATCCACCTTTGATGGATTCTTTCACCACCCTGCCAGATTCTTTCACCACCCTGCCATTTTCGGAATCCACCGGGATGTAGCTTTGCTGCATCCAGGTGAATTCTTTTGGCTGAATGCGCAGCCAACATTCTTTTGGCTGCCTCGCACAGCCAACTTCATGCGAAACTGGCGACGGACGCGTTACAAATGCGATTATAGTATAGATATTAATATAACAATGTTGGTTGTGCAAAGCTGAGGAATGGGTAATACATGTGTGATCTATCTTTTTAATCAATAACAATTCTGGTGTAGACTGTCCCTTTAATACAGCCAAGACTGTGATGTCATCAGTGGGCAGAGCTTGGCAGCCATTTAAATTGACCAGAAACAATAGTAATTTTAAAATAACTATTTTACGGTTACTGCTGCATAATATAGAAAGGGTGCAGGAGGCTATTTGCAGCTTAATCTAAAGTATGACTTTAAGATGACTAAGGTGTAGACTGTCCCTTTAAGTAAAAATAGTACTTATTTATAACTTACACAGAAGGCTCTTGATAATAATATGCAATTGAGCAATAACATATCTAACTTTTTTTCTTCAAATAACTGTATTAAACATTGATTCCCTCATGACAAAAGCTGTTTTGGCTGTATGAGGCCTCATTAGCACATGATAAGATTTCAGTTTGCTGCATAGTGAAGCTGATACAGGGCATCCAAACCAGTCTCAATTTAAGTTATTGTGAGTATAAAAGATAAGGAAAATGTAAATAAAGTTGTGCTGTCTGGACTGTGACTGGCATTTGTACCAACATCTGAAGAAGCAAATATGTGTTCCACTGTTTGTCTCCATCCTGATTCCTTAACTCACATATTATTAACTGGAACTTTTTTAAATGTTACAATTATAAAATGTAGGTTTTAGTTTATCCTTAAAGAGACAGTAAAGTCAAAATTAAACTTATTCGGATTGAACAAAGCATGAAATTTGAAAAAACATTTTAATTTACTTATATTAAAAATGTTGCTTAGTTTTCTTAGTATACTTTGTTAAAGAGTTATCCTAGGTGAGCTCAGGAACCTACACATGTCTTTGGGCATATGGCAGAAGTGTCTGCAACAATGTTTATAGCAAAGTTATATATAGTTGCAAACACTGCAGCCATAGAATGCTAAACGCACATGCATGCTCCAGAACGAATGAAATGGGGGGGCTTTTTTTTTTTCACGAGAGGGCATGCATTTACAAAGCATGTATGAGAGTCAAAATAAGAGCAGACCTACATATTCTGCAGTAACGTGTAGCTTCTGGCTGGCTTATCCCCCACTATTAACATTTGGAGAATGTGTGCTAAATCACTTGGTAAAATAATTAATTCTAAATCCTATATAGTGCACTAAAACAGAGCCATTAAACTTGAAACCCCAGTGCAATAGCTCCTTAAAAACAATTCACCCCTTAATCACCATGATCCAAAACCCTTAAACTCATTCTCAAATCTAAATCATGTCCCCTAAACAGCCATGCACCACAAATCCCACAATGCAATTAACCCTTTTGTTTGCAATAGCAGTGGGGATACTAGGTTTTCAGGTACTGGTAATTTTATCAGGCTACTTAATACAACCTATGTACTGTGAACCTATAAGAATATGATTGTATCACATAAATATAAGTCTATAAATGGCTACCGGCTTCTATTGACGCCTTTAACAGTGCACTGTGATCTTAGGCCTGGCCTAAGATCACAGTGCACTTTTAAGGCGTTGATAGAAGCCGGTAGCAATTTATAGACTTATATTTATGTGATACAATCATATTCTTATCATGGTCTATTGTTTAAGAAAATGAGTAACTCACGATAGGTAAAATTAATAGGGTTAAAGACAAGTCCAAAAAGTCTCTAACTTCCAATTTCAAATAAGAGGTTAAGACAGAGAGCTCCTTGCAGATGCGTGATGCAACCTCACAGTTCGGCAGCTAACTCCGCCCCCAGCATGCAGCATTACAATTTTTTTTGAGGGGGCACAGCATTCCATTTGGGTGGGCATTGCCCCCCAATGCCCCCCCCCCCCTGGAGCTGACCCTGGCACGCTTCTGAGCTCCTATCAGCCTACCTAGGTTTACTCTTCAATAAAGGATAGGAAGAGCACAAAGCAAAATTGATAATATAAGTAAAATGGATAATTGTTTAAAATGATATGCCCTGTCTGAATCATGAAATTTAAATTTTGACTTTTCTATCCATTTAAGTACCTTCAGCATATCAATGTCTCTATTAATACATTAAAATGTTTTTTTCATTGTTATTTGATACGATAGCGGAGACCTTGGGGCATATCTTGCATTTCCAAAATCAATTGAGTGTCACAAAGCAAAAAGCATTGACAAGTACTGATTTAGTCTCTCCAATCATGTTTCTATGACATAAAATCCATATTTTGAGTGTATAATTCTAGTTTGAAAATTATGACACTGGAAAGTGCCAGCTCTCCAATATAATAATCCAAAATAACAACCGACTGCCATTTCATAGACATGGTTGTCAATCAAAACAAAGTTTTTCAATACATACATCATATCTTTAATAACCCGAGGTATTTAATTCTGTACAAAAATAAAACACTGTAGTGTTTGATACATAATTTGAGTATTTCATTAATATGGTCAAGAATCTTTATTTCCCTTTTTTGGTCTCTGTTCTGTCCACATGATTTTTAGCTACTTAATGAGATGCTACACACCTTGTAATTACAAGGGATTTCTTGGTTTTGTTGGAAAATAACATACCAGACAAGTGTATACAGGGAGTGCAGAATTATTAGGCAAATGAGTATTTTGACCACATCATCCTCTTTATGCATGTTGTCTTACTCCAAGCTGTAGCCTACTACCAATTAAGCATATTAGGTGATGTGCATCTCTGTAATGAGAAGGGGTGTGGTCTAATGACATCAACACCCTATATCAGGTGTGCATAATTATTAGGCAACTTCCTTTCCTTTGGCAAAATGGGTCAAAAGAAGGACTTGACAGGCTCAGAAAAGTCAAAAATAGTGAGATATCTTGCAGAGGGATGCAGCACTCTTAAAATTGCAAAGCTTCTGAAGCGTGATCATCGAACAATCAAGCGTTTCATTCAATAGTCAACAGGGTAGCAAGAAGCGTGTGGAAAAACCAAGGCGCAAAATAACTGCCCATGAACTGAGAAAAGTCAAGCGTGCAGCTGCCAAGATGCCACTTGCCACCAGTTTGGCCATATTTCAGAGCTGCAACATCACTGGAGTGCCCAAAAGCACAAGGTGTGCAATACTCAGAGACATGGCCAAGGTAAGAAAGGCTGAAAGACGACCACCACTGAACAAGACACACAAGCTGAAACGTCAAGACTGGGCCAAGAAATATCTCAAGACTGATTTTTCTAAGGTTTTATGGACTGATGAAATGAGAGTGAGTCTTGATGGGCCAGATGGATGGGCCCGTGGCTGGATTGGTAAAGGGCGGAGAGCTCCAGTCCGACTCAGACGCCAGCAAGGTGGAGGTGGAGTACTGGTTTGGGCTGGTATCATCAAAGATGAGCTTGTGGGGCCTTTTCGGGTTGAGGATGGAGTCAAGCTCAACTCCCAGTCCTACTGCCAGTTTCTGGAAGACACCTTCTTCAAGCAGTGGTACAGGAAGAAGTCTGCATCCTTCAAGAAAAACATGATTTTCATGCAGGACAATGCTCCATCACACGCGTCCAAGTACTCCACAGCGTGGCTGGCAAGAAAGGGTATAAAAGAAGAAAATCTAATGACATGGCCTCCTTGTTCACCTGATCTGAACCCCATTGAGAACCTGTGGTCCATCATCAAATGTGAGATTTACAAGGAGGGAAAACAGTACACCTCTCTGAACAGTGTCTGGGAGGCTGTGGTTGCTGCTGCACGCAATGTTGATGGTGAACAGATCAAAACACTGACAGAATCCATGGATGGCAGGCTTTTGAGTGTCCTTGCAAAGAAAGGTGGCTATATTGGTCACTGATTTGTTTTTGTTTTGTTTTTGAATGTCAGAAATTTATATTTGTGAATGTTGAGATGTTATATTGGTTTCACTGGTAAAAATAAATAATTTAAATGGGTATATATTTGTTTTTTGTTAAGTTGCCTAATAATTATGCACAGTAATAGTCACCTGCACACACAGATATCCCCCTAAAATAGCTATAACTAAAAACAAACTAAAAACTACTTCCAAAACTATTCAGCTTTGATATTAATGAGTTTTTTGGGTTCATTGAGAACATGGTTGTTGTTCAATAATAAAATTAATCCTCAAAAATACAACTTGCCTAATAATTCTGCACTCCCTGTACATCTTCAATACAAAATAGAACCTTGTTTAATGCAGCTATTTCTCAATAGCTAAACTCTACACACCACATGCGTTTATGCCATCATGTTTCCAAAAACTGCATTGTGTAAGCTCTGCTGACAAGCCAATAAGGGACATATATGTAGCACAGTTAGCCTTGAGACGTTTCGAGTGTTCAAAATTACATGAAAAGGGGCAAAATAAATCATTAACGTACATTGCAAGGCTGTTTTACTATGCATAATATAAAGGGACAGTCAACACCAAAATTGTTATTGTTTAAAAAGATAGATAACACATTTACTACCCCTTTTCCAGCTTTGAACATTCACAACCAGCATTGTTATATTTATATACGTTATAACATTTAAACCTCTACATTTCTGCCTGTTTCTAAGCCACCACAGACAGCCTCTCATCACATGCTTTTTTATTAGCTTTTCACAACAAGAGACTGCTAATTCATGTGGGCCATATATATATATATATATATATATATATATATATATATATATATACAGTATATATAACATTGTGCTCTCTTCCTAGAGTTGTGCATGAAAATTAGAAAGTTGCTTAAAATTGAATGCTCTATTTGAATCATAAAAGTTTAATTTTGACTAGACTATCCGTTTAAAGCATAGAAATTGTCTGGAATATAACAACCCCTTTAAGTAAATCATCTCAGACCTCAATAGGTCCCTGTCATTATTTCACAACAAAGATAGCTTTATGTATATATAATATTTAGGTGCTAAAAATATTATTAATCTATTTGGTGTACCAAATATAAATGCCTCTTTACATGTAGTTAGATATAAGGGTCTATGTTTATATTACTTTAAGTAAATATGTGCCGTTAGAATGTATTAACTATGCACTTAAAGGGACAGTCTAGGCCAAAAAAAACGTTCATGATTCAGATAGAGCATGTAATTTTAAACAATTTTCCAATTTACTTTTATCACCAATTTTGCTTTGTTCTCTTGGTATTCTTAGTTGAAAGCTTAACCTAGGAGGTTCATATGCTAATTTCTTAGACCTTGAAGGCCACCTCTTTTCAGAATGCATTTAACAGTTTTTCACCACTAGAGGGTATTAGTTCATGTATTTCATATAGATAACACTGTGCTTGTGCACGTGAAGTTATCTGGGAGCAGGCACTGATTGGCTAAACTGCAAGTCTGTCAAAAGAACTGAAATAAGGGGGCAGTTTGCAGAGGCTTAGATACAAGATAATCACAGAGGTTAAAAGTATATTATTATAACTGTGTTGGTTATGCAAAACTGGGGAATGGGTAATAAAGGGATTATCTATCTTTTAAAACAATAAAAATTCTGGTGTAGACTGTCCCTTTAATGACACGCATGTATGTACCATCACAAAAATGCTTAAATTAACTCTGCTTCAAGAAATGTTTTACTATTTAATTTTTTGGCATGTCTTGTTTTTAATTGTTCATGAGTAACACGAAATACATAAAATTCCAATTAATAATAAAACTAATCAAGTTCAACATCACACTTACATTTTCTGATACATAGTTTAGGTAAGCTACAAAAAACAGAGGTCTGGCAACAGAGATATCATTTAAAAACACAAGTTAAAATAATGTCATTCAATTATACTAACTGCATAAAGGGATTCTGTCAAACTAAAGTTCCATGTCAAACAAATGTCTAACAGAAGTGAATGTAACAATTATCTATAATAATCTTATTACAATTTGAATTGAACATTTTTTTTTAGACCAATTTGGGCTAAACATAGTTTCTAAGCCTTATAAAACACAGTTAAATAGCTATCAAATAGCACTTTAGTAATACTGACGTTTACAACTTAGATACAGTAGAGTCATGTGCCAATCACTCAGATACAGAACATACATTAATGTTGATATTTTACCTGTACATTTTTTCCCAGTGTTCTGCTGGCCTATACTACTGGCACTGCATGAATAGAAATACATGTAGACATATTTGTGTTTGCATACACAACTTGTCTTACAGGCTACATGATACTGTAATACCACTGTGCTGAGCCTCTTAGAGCATGAACTACAATTAATGTGAATACTTCAAAAGCATTTATATAAACAAGGCTTCATTTAACAGACAAAGCTCATTAGGAGATTTTGACAAGCGGTGGCTGAGTAAGTATTTTCTGATACCAGCCTGATGGAGTTCTAATCAAAGACAGCGTAGAATGACTGAGAAACAACTGTTCTTTCATGAGCAAAGAAAAGTTGCAGAAAATGTTTATTTTATTGAAGTAATGGTCTCCTGTGGTTTTACTTCTTTTCAGTATTGCTTACAGTTTTATATCTGTGATGGAATGCCACTCTCTAAATTATTATGTTTTCATAAGTACACTGCATTCTTTCCCTCACCCCTGTAGAAAAGCACCGTTTCTCAGACATGCCGTACTTGGCTAAGTGACCTCTAGCACACAGAGTTTCAGATGACATGCAATTTCAATATTTAAGATTATTAGTCAAAACATTCCTTGTGATCAGAGGGTGAAATCAGCTCTGGTAGTTAAAAATGAGCTGGTATGCTGAACTTGTTTGCTTCGAGTACTAAATTAAAGATGTAATTTTGCCCATCAAACTGGGGAATAATTCTGTATTTATAGGTGGAAAGAATGTTTTACAGCTACAAGAAACAGTATTAGTGCTATGAGAAAATCTTCACTTGCGATCTGACAGGAATATAAGATTTATCATACAAAAAATGAGGTAAGAAGCCTATGATGCTAGCAAAATAAATATATAGTACACCCAATGTACTGAGATGTATTCACTTAAATATATTAAATATTATTACAACTATTTTTTCAATTAGCACACAGAAGAGGACGGCTTTGCACCATAGGTAAGTACAGCATTAGCAGCCAAGTTACATACTTATTAAATAAATTCAAGCTAAAGGCTATCCATATGTGCATGATTCTGCACATAGTTACCCAACGTTTACTGTCCCTTTAAATGGACAAAAACCCAAATTTTATTCTTTTATAATTCAGATAGAGCATACAATTTTAAACAAAATATAGACTTTTTTTTTTAACCCGTACACTTTATTTCAGGTCCGAATATACTAGCACAGTTTCGGCTTGCACTGGAGTGGAAACTATAACTTTCTACTTGTAATATGAGAGCTATTTAGCGAGGTAGCGATATCCATACAAAATATAAGTTGCACTAGAGCAATCTCGGCTTGGCTAACCATTCTCTGGTAAATGTGATTGATTATGGAATGGTAATATCAAGTTGCACGCTAATGTTAGCGCAGTCCAGCAATGTCGCAATCCACACTAACATTAGCGTACCACTTATAATCTAGCCCCATATATCTGTCCTTAAAGGGACACTAAACCCAAATTTTTTTCTTCCATGATTCAGATAGAGAATACAATTTTAAACAACTTTCCAATTTATCTAATTTGCTTCATTTTTTAGATATCCTTTGTTGAAGAAAGAGCAATGCACATGGGAGAGCCAATCATAGGAGGCAGCTATGTGCAGCAACCAATCAGCAGCTACTGAGCATATCTAGATATGCTTTTCAGCTAAGAATATCAAGAGAATGAAGCAAATTAGATAATAGAAGTAAATTAGAAAGTTGTTTAAAACTGCTTGCTCTTTCTAAATCATGAAATAAAAAAATTGGGTTTCATGTCCCTTTAATTGGCTTCAGCAGAGATGATAAAGAACTTCTAAACACCAGCGATTTTGCTAATAATATTACACTGGCTTGCTGTGTCTTCTTCAAATATGGCAGGCGGTGGGTGGAATTTGAAAAACAATTGCTGCAAAGCTGATTTTAATACATTCAAAATATTTGCACCTAGCATTTTAATTTAATGCAAGACAACAGACAAAGCTCTTATAAATGTCCAACTTTATGTGTTTCTAAGTGTCTATATTTCAGTGAGCTTGTACTCAAGGTTGTTTTTTGACCTCATAATTTGAAATGCTAATAAAGTTTACCAAAAAGGTCATAACATTTTAAAGGGACATTATACACTTGATTTTTATTTGCATAAATGTGTTGTAGATGATCTATTTATAAAGCCCATCTGGGAGTGTTTTTGTTACAATGTATAGTTTTGCTTATTTTTAAATAAGATTGTGCTGATTTTCAGACCCCTAACCAACCCCAAAGTTGTATATGTATACTGATGTATACAGACTTCAGACTGCTTCTGTTTGTATAATGGATCTTTTCATATGCAGGGGAGGGGGATGTTCTGCTATCGGCCCCTTTCAGTGGGTGTCCCAGGCTTATCTCATCAATAGTACTAAATTTGGAGCTTCTAAGTAAGTTTTTAAAAGGTTTTATACTGGATTTTTATATCAGTATCTGTGCATATTATATATTGGTGTCTATTACATGCAGTTAAATTAAAATTGGTGTATACTGCCCCTTTAAACCTCCTTTATCATTGAGATGCCTCATCCAGATTATCTTGATCTTGTTTTTATCATTTTCATCTTCAGTTTTTAGCTGTACCCAGTCAGCTACCTATTATCCCCTTGCTGCTCTAATTATTCATTGCTGCTGACATTTCTGATCACGTGGTATGAGGGGTGTGATGACTAAACATTATTACAACATAAGTATCTAGGATCAGTCCTGTAAAAATTACTTTTATACCACAACAACTACGTATAAATGTTCTTATAACTAGAGCCATTTACTGTTCTTTACAGCAATCGTTTGGTAGAATCTTTTAAAGCAACATAAAACAGATCAAAATATTGCTTGTGTGTTTTAATGCACTTTTTAAAGGGACCTTTACAAAGAGCAAAATATACGAGTGAGCACAATTTTATATAACTACATATGTTTTAAATCTAGAATCAGCAAGTGTATCTTGACCACATATGTTCAGATCATTTTTTAATGAATAATTTATATTTCCCCATGTCATGTTGAACTTTTTATGATCTTTACATGCATGAAGGATTCTAATAAGAAAAAAAATGTTTTAAATTAACAATATCTAGAATATTTATATAAGAACATAAAGGATAAAGTAATAATTACCAACCATGACAGTTATATCATGTCTATTAATATATTCTTTATTTGGCTGTCAAAAAAAAATATTACAGTTCAATAATACATCACTATTGTTGTATAGGTAAATTACAGAAATCTTCGTGTTGCTGAAATGTTCATGTAAAATAATACTTAAGAGGTTTTAAAATGGCAAACATTTTATATGGAGGTTAAAAACCACAAACCAGTAAGGTTTGACTACTTCTTTCTTTAGTTAGGTCTCATAAATGGTGGTTTAGTGCTATATTGGTCCCAGAGAGATTAGTTCTGACCATACAATCTTCAATTCAAGCTATATATCAGTCACAGAAGAAATCAGATTGCATAAGCAAAGTCTATAGCCAAGTTTGCATTGGTGGAGTTAATCATTTCTGGCTGGCAGATAGCAGTTACAATGGGTGCCGACAAAGAAAAAAACAACCAGAAGTTTACAAAGCTGTTGGATTTCTAATTACTACACTGGAGGGTTGTTTTCATCTCTTATACTGTGGAACTCAGTCGGAGCCAAAAAATGATAATTTGTGCTCAGCTTACATGGAGTCTATTAACAAATTTCAGCATGCATTATGTTGTCATTATAGGATTCAAATTTCTCTTCTAGACATAAAAAGTGTCAGAATGGCCTTTATGTAGTATTACATTTTTTTAATTTTTTTTGTAATATATGTGTGTATGCTGTTGAAAGACTGTAACAAGCAGTAAAACATTTTACTATGGAAGTATATTGCCAAATGCTTTTATTTCAAAATTAAAAATACCCATGCACATTTCAATTTTGGCCTTTCTATCCCTTTAAGAATTATATACTTAATTATTAAATATAAATATTTAAAATACATTAAAATGTTTTTTATATATATCAAAGTATTACAGAATTAATAATTATACAAATAGGCTATTGTTTAAAAGTATAGTATATAAACATAGGAATCTGGCATAAAGTTAAATAAACGTTTGTTAAATATTTATGAAGCCGATCATAGCTGGAATGTGGCACACTAAGGACAAATCTTTTTGACTATAGGGTTAAGTTGCTAAAAGCACTCACATAGTGAAATGTGCAAACACTTGCTGAATTAAAAATAAAATATGTGTAAATATGTGCCCTTCTCAGTCAAAAACCTTGCAACATGCAATATCATTTTTATTCAATTTTAATGTGTTTTAATGCGTTTTGATAGAAATACTTTACATTCCAATGTTCTACATAGAAAAAAATGTCTTTTTATTTTTTAACTATATATATATAATTACACACAGAAAGAAAAAGTATGGGCCTAGAACGACCCACGCAAAGTTCCCATTATCCGGCACCAGAGTATAAGGTGACCCTCAGGAGAGACAGAGCTGCAAATGAAGTATCCAAATATATAGCACAGAGACAGCCAATAATATATCTAACCTTATTGATAGGTGATAATTATACACTAATTGATACTGTATTATCACCAAAAGTACACAGAAATACGAACGTGGACCCACTTATATGAAATAATAATTTCTTGAAAGTTCATCAGACTTTGAGACACTAACATCAATAGTCACGCAGCAATTGAATCCAAGGTTTAAATAATAGTCTCTTATATTCAGATATCTGATAAATATTGGGCAATAGTAAACGTTCCTATTCAGTGCGAGAAAAATCAAGGCTATTAGCTCACGGGATTGAAGTCGATATTATGTTCACTGGCTGATTTATAACACATATTACAGGAGTTAAATCACATTTAGATATGTAGCTGTGTCGAGCAGTTATTTAACACCCCCAAGGTTTTACGGCTAATCATAAAAACAGCTATTTTCACTGAGAAATTAAATCCAAAAAATAATTACGTTTTGTTAAAAATGTTAAAAAAAACTTAAATCATAGGCGCTAGAATCAAACTTAGACAGCTGCCTGAAGAACCATTCTACCAAAGGCTGCTTCAGAAGAAGAAAACACATCAAAATGGTAAAATGAAGTCAATGTATGCAAAGAAGACCAAGTCGCTGCTTTGCAAATTTGATCAACTGAAGCTCCATTCTTGAAAGCGCAAGATGTGGCGACTGATCTAGTAGAATGAACTGTAATAGGCTGAGGCAGAGACTGCCCCGCCTCCAAATAGGCTTTGTGAATCAAAAGCTTCAACCAAGATGCCAAGGAAATGGCAGAGGCTTTCTGACCTTTTCTGGAACCAGAAAAAAAGGAAATTTATGCTTACCTGATAAATTGATTTCTTCTACGATACGACGAGTCCACGGATTTCATTCTTACTTGTGGGATATTAACCTCCTGCTAACAGAAAGTGGCAAAGAGCACCACAGCAGATCTATATATATAGCTCCTCCCTTCCCTCCATCCCCAGTCATTCGACCGAAGGTTTAGGAAGAGAAAGGAAAAGCTAAAGGTGCAGAGGTGACTGAAGTTGTAAAAAACAAAAAATAATCTGTCCTAAAAATGACAGGGAGAGCCGTGGACTCGTCGTATCATAGAAGAAATCAATTTATCAGGTAAGCATAAATTTCCTTTTCTTCTACAAGATACGACGAGTCCACGGATTTCATGAATGAATAATGAAGATGATTGACGGAAATCCTTAGTCGCCTGTAAGTAAAACTTCAAGACACGGACCACGTCCAGGTTATGTAACAGACGCTCCTTCTTAGAAGAAGGATTAGGACACAAGAAAGGAACAACAATTTCCTAATTAATATTCTTATTAGAAACCGCCTTAGGAAGAAATCCAGTTTTGGTACGCAAAACCACCTTATCAGAATGGAATATAAGATAAGGCAAATCACATTGTAACGCTGAAAGCTCAGAAACTCTACGAGCAGAAGAAATAGCAATTAAAAACAAAACTTTCCAAGATAACAATTTAATATCTATGGAATGCATGGGTTCAAACGGAACCCCTTGAAGAACTCGAAGAACTAAATTCAAACTCCAGGGAGGAGTAATTGGTCTAAATACAGGCTTAATTCTGGTTAGAGCCTGACAAAAAGACTGAACATCGGGAACATCTGCCAAACGTTTGTGAAGCAAAATTGACAAAGCAGAAATCTGTCCCTTTAAGGAACTTGCTGATAACCCTTTCTACAATCCTTTTTGGAGAAAAGACAGAATCCTGGGAATCCTAACTTTACTCCATGAGTAGCCCTTGGATTCACACCAATAAAGATATTTACACCATATCTTATGATAGATTTTTCTAGTGACAGGCTGACGTGCCTGTATCAAAGTATTGATGACCGAATCAGAGAATCCCCGCTTAGATAAAATCAAGCGTTCAATCTCCAAGCAGTCAGCTGCAGAGAATTTAGATTTGGATGTTGGAAAGGTCCTTGAATGAGAAGGTCCTGTCTCAAAGGAAGTTTCCACGGTGGCAGAGAGGACATGTCCACTAGATCCGCATACCAAGTCCTGCGTGGCCACGCAGGCGCTATCAGGATTACTGAAGCTCTCTCCTGTTTGATCTGAGCAATCACGCGTGGAAGGAGAGGAAACGGTGGAAACACATAAGCTAGGCTGAATGACCAAGGTACTGCCAAGGCATCTATCAGTTCGGCCTGAGGATCCCTCAACCTGGATCCGTAACGAGGAAGCTTGGCATTCTGACGAGATGCCATCAGATCGAATTCCGGTCTGCCCCATTGGCGAATCAATGAGGCAAATACCTCCGGGTGGAGTTCCCACTCCCCCGGATGAAAAGTCTGACGACTTAGAAAATCCGCTTCCCAGTTCTCTACTCCTAGGATGTAGATTGCCCATAGATAGAAAGAGTGGGCCTCCGCCCATCGGATTATCTTTGATACTTCTATCATCACTAAGGAACTCCTTGTCCCCCCCTGATGATTAATATAAGCCACAGTAGTGATATTGTCCGACTGGAACCTGATGAATTTGGCTGAAGCCAACTGAGGCCACGCCTGAAGCGCATTGAATATTGCTCTCAGTTCCAGAATATTGATTGGTAGTAGAGACTCCACCTGAGTCAAAACACCCTGAGCCTTCAGGGAATTCCTGACTGCACCCCACCCTAGTAGACTGGCTTCCGTTGTCACTATCACCCACGAGGGTCTGCGGAAACACGTCCCCTGGGACAAATAATCCAGCGACAACCACCAAAGAAGAGAGTCTCTGGTCTCTTGATCCAAATTTATCTGAGGAGATAAATTTGCATAGTCCCCATTCCACTGTCCGAACATGCACAGCTGCAGTGGTCTGAGATGAAAGCGAGCAAATGGAATGATGCCCATTGCCGCTACCATTAATCCAATTACCTCCATACACTGAGCCACTGATGGCTGAGGAATGGACTGAAGTGCTTGTGAAAGTTCTCCCTCAGACAGCAATTCCCTGACCCCCAACTCAGAGCACTGTGAGGGTATGTCGGAAATAGCCAATAAAGCATCAGAGGATTCAGTATTCATATTAATACCTGACCTACTGCGTTTAAACACTGGTAATTTAGATAATACCTCTGTAAGGGTAGTTGACATAACTGCAGCCATCTCCTGCAGAGTAAAATAAATAGACGCACTAGAGGTACTTGGTGTCGCTTGTGTGGGCGTTAAAGGTTGTGACACTTGGGGAGAATTGGATGGCATATCCTGATTCTCTTCAGACTGAGAATCATCCTTAGGCACACTTTCTTTACCTAAAATATGCTTTTTACAATGTACAATGTTTCAGTACAAGAGGTACACAATGTAAGAGGGGGTTCCACAATGGCTTCTAAACACATAGAGCAATTAGTATCCTCAAAGTCAGACATGTTGAACAGGCTAGCAATAACCACAATAGTTGTTAAACACTTTATTTATTGATTTAAAATTTTTTTGAAAAATGTGTACTGCGCTTTTAAGAAACAAAAAAGCGCACATTTTTTTCTAAACTGCCTAAAAGCGTTCAATAACACAATATAATTAAATACACATATTCAATTGTGCCAAAAATGATTGCACCCTAAGAGCAAAGGGTGAATTTAACCTCTATAGAAAAAAATAAATTAAATGTGAAAAAAATGACCCCTGCACCTCGCCACAGCAGACCTGTGGCGAGGTGCAGGGGTCATTTTTTTCAAATCTACCTAAGCCTACCTGCCCCCAGGGTACTGCAAAATGACTCAACAACGATCCGGTTAACAGAAAACAAGTTTAGGCCCAACCGGAGCTAATGCCTGCTGCCTTCTCAGTCAGAGGAAACTGCGTGTCTGAACGCGCAAAAATAGGCCCCGCCCATCATGGACGACGTTCGCATTAGTCTGTACAACCGCATGGGAAGCGGTTAATAAATAAAGCCATGTGGTCCCCTTAAAGCACAACATAAAAACTACAGCCATACTGACTATTTGTCCCAAATAAAAATCGTTAAGCTGCCTCTCCCAGTGTCCCTTTTATATACTGCTTTCAGCCCAGTATCATGTCAATTAAATAAATAAATAGAGGATTCTCAGAAATACCCTTTGTGTACAGGTCTACTGCTTACCCCTTCCCTTGCAGGGAAAAAATGTCAGCCAGCTCTGATATAACAAGTCTCCTCAGAATTAATAGACTGAACATACCTCAATGCTGCTTGTAGCATGAAACCGTTCTCCACACTGAAGATTTCTCTTGTACTATCTTCAGAAGCTCTGTGGGAAGCAACATAGATCTTAGTTACATCTGCTAAGATCATCAACCCTGAGGGCAGAAATCTTCTTCCATATCTCCCTGAGGAAAATAGTACTCACCGGTACCATTTAAAATAAAAAACTTCTTGATTGAAGAAACTAAAACTAACACCTCACTTTACCTCTTCCTAGTACTAACACAGGCAAAGAGAATGACTGGGGGTGGAGGGAAGGGAGGAGCTATATATATACAGCTCTGCTGTGGTGCTCTTTGCCACTTCCTGTTAGCAGGAGGTTAATATCCCACAAGTAAGTATGTACTCGTCGTATCTTGTAGAGGAAATAACAAATAGACTAGAAGTCTTTCTGAAATCTTTAGTAGCTCTCAAAATAATATTTCAAAGCTCTTACCACATCCAAAGAATGTAAAGACCTTTCAAGAGAATTCTTAGGATAAGGACACAAGGAAGGAAAAATTATTTCCCTATTGATGTTAGAATTCACAACCTTAGGCAAAAATTTAAATTAAGTCCGCAAAACAGCTTTATCTTAACCCCTTAGGACAAGGCCTTTTTCAATTTCATTCCCTTAAGGACCAGGGCTATTTTTACATTTCTGCAGTGTTTGTGTTTAGCTGTAATTTTCCTCTTACTCATTTACTGTACCCACACATATTATATACCGTTTTTCTCGCCATTAAATGGACTTTTTAAAGATACCATTATTTTCATCATATCTTATAATTTACTATAAAAAAATTACAAAATATGAGGAAAAAATGGAAAAAAACACACTTCTTCTTTCTTTGACCCCCAAAATCTGTTACACATCTACAACCACCAAAAAACACCCATGCTAAATAGTTTCTACATTTTGTCCTGAGTTTAGAATGTTTACATGTCCTTTGCAAGTTATAGGGCAATAAGTACAAGTAGCACTTTGCTATTTCCAAACCACTTTTTTTCAAAATTAGCACTAGTTACATTGGGACACTGATATCTTTCTGTAATCCCTGAATATGTATATATATTTTTTTAGAAGACATCCCAAAGTATTGATCTAGGCCCATTTTGGTATATTTCATGCCACCATTTCACTGCCAAATGAGATCAAATAAAAAAAAATGCAATTATGGCATAAATGGTTGTAAACGCTTCTCTGGGATCACCTTTGTTCAGAAATAGCAGACATATATGGCTTTGGCATTGCTTTTTGGTAATTAGAAGGCAGCTAAATGCCACTGCGCACCAGACATGTATTATGCCCAGCAGTGAAGGGGTTAATTAGGGAGCATGTCGGGAGCTTCTAGGGTTAATTTTAGCTTTAGTGTAGTAGACAACCCCAAGTATTGATCTAGGCCCATCTTGGTATATTTCATGCCACCATTTCACCGCCAAATGCGATCAAATGAAGAAAAACAAACGTAAAATTTTTCACAATTTTAGGTTTCTCACTGAAATTATTTACAAACAGCTTGTGCAATTATGGCACAAATTATTGTAAATGCTTCTCTGGGATCGACATATATGGCTTTGTCGTTGCCGCTAAATACCGCTGCGCATCACACATGTATTATGTCTAGCAGTGAAGGGGTTAATTACGTAGCTTGTAGGGAGCTTGCAGGGTTAATATTAGCGTTAGTGTAGAGATCAGCCTCCCACCTGACACATCACACCCCCTGATCCCTCCCAAACAGCTCTCTTCCCTCCCCCACCCCACAATTGTCCCCGCCATCTTAAGTACTGGCAGAAAGTCTGCCAGTACTAAAATAAAAGGTATCCATTAAAAAAAATTACATATGCTGATGTGTAGGATCCTCCCTTAGCCCCAACCTCCCTGATTCCTCCCCCAAAATGCTTTTTGTTATTTTATTTATTTTTTCTGTAATGTAGCTTTCCCCCCCAAAGACCAACCCCCCACCCCCTCCCAGATCCTTTAGATGTTTTTTTAATAAAATTTGGGACCCCACTCTATCCCACTTTTATTCAAAAAGATTTCTGTAGTGTAGCCGTTCCCACCCCGTGCACGCCCCCCCCCCCCCCGTGCACGCGCGCCCCCGGCTATCCCGCCCACGATCCCGCCCCCCTCGATGTCATAGGGCCCATCGTTGGCCGCCCACCCGCCTCCCACGTCAGCTCCCACCCACCAACGATACCGGCCATCGATGTCCGGTGCAGAGAAGGCCACAGAGTGGCTCTCTCTGCATCGGATGGCCAAGGGGTGTTATTGCAGGATGCCTCAATATCGAGGCATCACTGCAATAACTGGAAAGCAGCTGGAAGGATAGTGTCGTACAGGGTACGTCGCTGGTCTTTAAAGACCAGTTTGTGCAAGATGTACCCTGTACGACATGATTCATTAAGGGGTTAATAGAAAATCAGATAAGGAGACTCACAAGAGAGAGCAGACAATTCAGAAACTCTTCTAGCAGAAGAGATAGCCAAAAGAAATAAAACTTTCCAAGATAGTAGTTTAATATCCAAAGCATGCATAGGCTCAAAAGGAGGAGCCTACACAATTTTTAAAACCAAATTAATTCTGCAAATTTATATCCATGCTCCTATATCTTATATATATAACAGGCTTGAGAGAATGGGAAACAGAGCTAAAAAAATTATTAAAAAAAAAGAAAAAAACTGATTCATAAAATGCTGCATGAAAGCTCTCTTAGTGTTTACCAAGAACACTGAATGAGCTGGGGGCGGAGCTTATAACGGAAATTTTAGCAGGAAACTTTTGGCGGGAAATCTTTTGGTGGGAAATTTATTTTTTTTTGGCGGGAAAATTTTGGCGCCAAAAAATAGCACACAATGATGACACCTCACCCTATGACATAAATAGGATCATCACATATGCGACATGCAAAGCTGACGAGGATTTCTAATACACCTATCACTCTAAAAAGCAGGTAAGAATTTTGATTGTATATACAAAAAACAAAAATGTACCAAAATAAAGCCTAATGGATACTTCTATTATAGCTGCATAACATGTGATTATCAACATTCCATGAGACTAACATAATACTTAGCATCCTAATTTATAAATAAATTACTAGCTCCAAAAAAAAACCTGTATGTTTCACAGACTCTACCAACCTTGACAAATATTTAGCCACAAATAAAGTCACTAAAAAAAGAGCACTGAATTATTGACTCAAGGCATGTATACAAACAATATCTAACAACTTTATTTAAAAAGTGCCCAATCCATAGCTGAGAGTGTCTTATATAATAAAAGTATATACTTACCGCGTAAGACACCCATCCACATATAGCAGACAGCCAAACCAGTACTGAAACATATCAGCAGAGGTAATGGCACAAGAGTATATTGTCGATCTGTAAAGGGAGGAAGCAGATGAATCCCTGCGACCGATTTACAGAGAGCCTTAGAATAGATTTCCAATAGGCGAAAATATGCTGTCATCAGGTAATACTCCCTTCACATCCCTCGGACAAACACTGTACTTAGAGAGGAACTGGGCTTCAATATGCTTAGAAGTACCTATCACAGAAGAAATCAAGCACATCTTGCTTCACCACCTCCTAAGGAGGCAAAATTTGTAAAACTGAGGTATGAGTGAGGTGGGAGGTGCATTTATAGGCATTTGAGGTTTGGGAAACTTTGCCCCCTTCTGGTAGGAATGTATATCCCATACGTCACTAGCTCATGGACTCTTGCCACTTACATGAAATAAATATGCATTTATTAGTTTGCTATTTATTTCCGTTGTGTTTAAAATGAATGCTATTTATTGTACTAAATTGAACTACATCTCAGCTTGCTGTACACTGCACAGGTAAAATATATTTTTACTGGAAAATAAATGAGCTTCCACTTTAAGATATGTAATTCAACAACACCACAGAGCGTGTGCTGCTATTTGTCATTACATGTACACTGAACGCTGAGTTTCACACAATGAGTTAACAATAATATTCAAGTTCAGGTAACTATTTAAATTCTGATCATAAATTAACTTTTGCACAGACGTAGATAACAGTAAACGACCCAGAGGTTTAAACTGTTTCCTTAGTGTCATGTCTTTGGGAAAAAAAAAAAAAACTTTGATTAATTTAGCTTAAGTCGCCTCTGTCTGAGAAAAAGAAAAAAAAGAACAGCAAGACATTATAAGACTGAGCATTTCACTTTTTTCTCGACACATTATTACATTTAAAATATGAGAATAAATTGCCTTTAAGCCGAGTTGACAGGAACACCATAACAGTTCACCTCCCCCTTGACCCATTTGATGTACATCATTCTGTCAACCTATAAACAAACATATGATAAGTTGTATTTTAACAGATCTTGGAGATATCAAGATAGAATTTATCACTGCAGTGACAGCTAAGGAGAACTCTGGACAATATAGACCAAACTTAATTTCTATGAGCAGAGATAACAAGATGTAACATTTAAGACAAAGAGATGCAGCCTCTTGGCATATATTGTTATCAATGGAGAGAAAATTTGCCCGCAAACTTAAAGGGACACTGAACCCAAATTTTTTTCTTTCGTGATTCAGATAGAGCATGCAATTTTAAAGGGACACTCAATCAAAATTAAGCTTTCATTATTCAGATAGAGAATGCCATTTTAAACAACTTTCCAATTTACTTCCATTAACAAAATGTACACAGTCTTTTATATTTATACTTTTTGAGTCACCAGCTCCTACTGAGCATGTGCAAGAATAAGTGTGTATGCATTTGTGAATGGCTGATGGCTGTCACATGGTACGTGTATGCATTTGTTATTGGCTGATGGCTGTCACATGGTACAGGGGGAGTGGAAAAAGACATAACTTTTAAAATTGTCAGAAAAAAAATCTACTAATAATTTGAAGTTCAGACTAAGTGCTATTGCAATGTCTTGTTATCTTGCATTTGTTGATTATTCAAATCTACTGTGTTGACTGGTCCTTTAAGCAACTTTCTAATTTACTCCTATTATTATTTTTTCTTCATTCTCTTGCTATCTTTATTTGAAAAAGAAGGCATCTAAGCTAAGGAGTCACCTAATTTTTGGTTCAGACCCTGTGCAGCACTTGTTTATTGGTGGGTGAATTTATCCACCAAACAGCAAGAACAACCTAGGTTGTTCACCAAAAATGGGCCATCATCTAAACTTACATTCTTACTTTTCAAAAAAAAAATGATATCTAGAGAATGAAGAAAATTTGATAATAGGAGTAAATTAGAAAGTTGCTTACAATTGCATGTTCTGTCTGAATCACAAACGAAAAAATTTAGGTTCAGTGTCCCTTTAATATATGAAGTTAATAAGTAGTGAATATTAAAGGGCATTGGAGTTATTTCCTACATTATAGCCATTACAAATTAAAGGGACATGAAACCCCATTTTTTCCCCTCATGATTCAGATAAAGAATGTAAGTTTAAACAATATTCCTTTTTATTCTATTATCTAATTTTCTTAATTGTTTAGGTATACTTTGTTGAAGAAATAGCAATGCATATGAGTGAGCCAATAACACAAGGGATCTATGTGCAGCCACCAATCATCAGCTACTGTGCATACTTAGATATGTTTTTAAACAAAGGATATCAAGAGAATGAAGCAAATTAGATAATAGAAGTTAATTGGAAAGTTGTTTAAAATTGCATGCACTTTCGGAATCACAAAATAAAAAAATTGGGTTTCATGTCTGTTTAAATCAGCCAATGAAAATACATAATATTATAAAACAAATATAAAAATGTAATATTATTTTAAGATACAGAATTTGGAAGCACTTGCCAAATAAAAAAATAAAAATATGTTAAGAAGAATAATGTGATAATATATCCCATTTTCAAATATGAT
Organism: Bombina bombina; assembly: GCF_027579735.1. NCBI lineage: Eukaryota > Metazoa > Chordata > Amphibia > Anura > Bombinatoridae > Bombina > Bombina bombina. Next base: position 298,756,684 of record NC_069500.1, on the reverse strand, counting down.
AGATTTTATTTCAGATTAAGGGCCAGATTACAAGTGTATAATAAAAGCAAATACAAGGGGGAATTAAGCAATCTAAAAGTAGCTGTCCATTCAACATGATGCAATATGGGGGCGGTTTAGACAAGTATGCTACTCGGATCAATCTTACAGCACAAGCCACTCAGTCACATAGTACTTAAAGACCTTCATGAGTTAAGAGAGATTCTTCCGAACATGCACGCTTGCTCTGCCGTTACTTGCTTCTACTACATACGGAAGCTAACTCAGATCATCTCTATGACCAGGGCTGCTTACTGACTACACCTCTGCCTTCAGATTGTATACACTCTCTTGACAACTCCACCGGCAAAAGCTGTGGAGGAAACGTGTGCTGGAAGATCCAATGGATTGCCAAGTCGTCATCTGCCTATCAACACATACTGCATCACTCAATCCAAGCTCACTGAAAGCTGGAACATCCAAGTAACAGAAAAAAGTTTGTGAGCTGACAAATTTAAAAATAACTTTTATTACCGAAAAAAACAACGATCTGTACATGTACACACATGGAGAGTACAATGATAATATCAATGCACCAATGCTGGGGGCTTACGCGTTTTGGCCGAATCGATAATCATTGCCTGCTAACCAATCATTGCATGTGTTGTTGTTTTTTTTAAAAAAGGAGGACTGTGCTAAGCTGTCAGCAGGCTATAATTACGACTTCAGCCGAAAATGCGTAAGCCCCCAGTGTTGGTGCATTAAATATTATCATTATACTCTCCATTTGTGTACAGATCTTTTTACATGAATAATAAAAGTTACAAACTTTTTTCTAATACCCAGATTACAAGTGGCCAGCAATTTACCACGGCCACATTAGCGCACATATTTCAAGTTGAAAGTAAAAAGTTGGCTTGTGAACAAAACCCGATGTGCACTAACTTCAGAATTTTGGATATCACTAGCGCATTCATTTCTCCCCATAGACTTCAATGGAGCTCGCTGTTCAAAAAATATACCTAATATTTATTGCTTGCGTGCTAACCCAACACCATGTTAGACCAACTGTGCTAAACCCGAAGGTAGTTATACATATTTTACATTCTAGTGTTCTTCTAATAGAACATCTTTTTATTTTAATATATATATATATATATATATATATATATATATATTTCTATATATACATGATGATTTTTTATATATATATCTACCTATATATCTATATGAATATATACGGGTATAGATATATATACAGATATATATAGAAATATCTATTTAGAAATATAAAGAACATTTTCTTCTAAGTGTAAAACATGTTAAAAAATATTACAATTGAATAAAAATTATTTTTTATGTTTAAATGTATTTGAGTGGAAAGGGCTCCAAAGAGTATATATATGTATATACATGTGTATATACTGTATGTGTTTATGTGTATATATGTATGTATATTCACACATATAAACACATAAATACAGATGTATGTATATATATATATACACACACACACACACACATTTTAGCCATATCCAGTCATATACCATATACCTTTTAACCCTTATAAAACTATTTTATTAATATTTATATTAATTATTTTTTATCAGAAAGTGTATATATGAGTATAAAACTTTATTTTAAAGTATTTATGTTGTGTTTGGTGCAACTTTTTTCTTTACCATTACACTTTACGCTTGGTCTTCAAGCGCACTAATCTGCTGAGCGCCACCGTTTACTTACAACTTGTAATATGTGCACTAGTTACCACGGTTGTGATATTGCTTTTTGCAACCTTCAAAAACTTTAGCGCCCCATTTGTAATCTAGCCCTAAATGTTTTCAAGACTTTATCTACAAAAACCCATGTAGTCGTTAATAAAGAATTTTATAGAAAAAGTTCAACTGGAATATAATCTACTAAAATATTTAGATTATCAAATGTTTATTATAATTGTTATTATTATTATTGCTTCAGCACTTCTTCCCTCTCTCTGCTTCTCTAATCCCCTGCCCAAACTCATCTCTTTAACCAGTTTCTCGGCACTGCCGTATTTCCTCATACATTCATTCATGCGTCAATCACACTAATCCTAAAAGAAGCCCTCACTTGACCCCTCCACCACTTCTATCGCCCGGTCTCCTTACTGGCCTTCAAATTATTGGAACAACTAGGCTATATCGCCTCACTCAATTTCTCTTAACTAACTCCTTACTTGATGCCCGATAATCGGGTTTCCGCTCAAAAACACTTAACAGAAAACTCTCTTACTAAAGAAACAAATGATCTGCTATCAACTAAAGCAAAGGGACACTACTCCTTACTAATTCTACTAGATCTATCAGTTACCCATCCTCTCTTACAAATCCTACATTCTTCTGGCATCTTTCTCTCAAACTGCTCGTTTACAGTTTCCTTTAACAGCATACCCTCTGATTCTTTGCTTGTCTCGGTAGGAGCATTGCAAGGCTCTGCCTAGGGTCCCTTGCTCTTTTCTCTCTATATATCCTCCCATGGACAGCGTATATTCCCCTTTGGGTTGCACTACCACTTATATGCTGATGATACACAAATCTATTTTTCGTCTCCGGATATTTCTCCCTATTTACTCAACCAGATTACAAACTGTCTCTCTGCAATTAACTCTTAGATTACACTACCTCCAACTCAAACTGAGCTGCTTCTTATCCCCCCTCTCTGAGACATCCAACACCTGACATTTTTCTTACAGTTCTTGAGCAATGTTACATTTTGCTGCGCTATGCAACATCGCAAGTGGCAATTGCAGGTAGGCAGGTCTCTACTTGTGAACCTGTCCTCCTGTAATTATGATAAATCTTGCCCATTATGTATGGATAAAATGTAGATATCTTGTTGTAATAGGCAGATAATAAATTATCCTTCAGACAACTTTTCATACTTTTAATTTGGCAGTGCAAGTTAATAAAAGTTTATTACCATGTGCTTACCCTTTTGAATACTATTCATTAATCAGCCAAAACCGGCATCTAACTAAGAATCAATGTTCGTAAATCATATTAATCTAACATAGGAGATTTGAAAAAGTTAAATATTTTTAAATAGTTATCATTCCACTGAAATATAACTTGGCAAAGTAGAGCTGTTATTTAGGCATTTACAAACTGATCATGTTTTGTTTTTTAACACCGTAGGTATTTCATATAGTATGATTTATATGACATTAATTGTTATATAAATATACACTGTTTTAATTTTGGTGAGTGCCAGAGATGTCACTTGAGTGACAAATTTGGCAACTTGAGTGCATGATAAAGTTAACCCTAAAGCAGCGACAACCTTAGAAAATAAGCAGTTTTGCAAACAGATGTAAACTGCCAAATGATTGCAATCAAATCTAAAGCTGCATTGCTGTGCACTTCAAATTGTATGAATTATTGTTGTAAATGCTGTAGAGGAAAACAAAAACTTGACTCTCATAATTCTTTTGTATGCGGTATAGAAAAGGCCTAGCTCAATAATCATGTTTACAAAATTATATTTAAGGTTTCTAGTAAGATTAATTTAACTTCCAAGGCAAACTGTTCAGGGGCTATGTAGCCAGAGAATAGTTTTTCATGCAATTTTTAATATACTGTACTGTATGTGCTGCTAAATGTGGCTTCTTAGGCCATGCTCGGCACAAACGCATTCATCATGTACCAGACTCAGAGCTTTCTAAGTCTCTGATTGGTGTGTACATGTTTTCCTTTTCTGAATGGAGCTCATGTATATATTCCTGAGACTGTGTGTAAGAAGGTTTATGGCACATATATTGCTAAATAGTACACACTTTAAAGTTGGCTTACATCGGAGTGGGGAAAATATAGATCCTAATTTCAAAGTTTGGGCTGTTGAACACCGATGAACAAATGCATAAAATTATCTAACAATGTAATTTTCATGTAAATTGTATTAATATGAGAGGGTGGTTTTTTTTCTAGCATGAAAAAAATACCTTTACACAGATGGGTTCTTTAGAAATGCAATGGCAGTGTTTCCTCTATAGCTAGAGGGCAAAAAACTGACTTCCTGTTTCTCTAGCATTCACTTTACAGTAAGCCAGCTCAAGTTACTCTAAAAGATCAAGCTAGATATGCCATCCTGTAGAGACCCCAGTTCCTTTGTGTGGCTGTTACAGGAAGTAATGGACCCAGCACAAATAAAATACTTTTTAAATGATCAATAATACATATTGCAATGATTTCTATTTAGTATAAGCCACTGCTTAGCATTTTTTTAGAACAACAATAAAACATACTGTTTTATAACCCTTTAGAGATGAAAAATACTAATAAGCAAAATTCAGTTTACTTATTCGACCAGAATCATTTGCTAGTGTTCAATCAAAAAATCAAAGAATTATTGGAGGCTATAAACCATTGGGTAAACATTAGCTCATTATTCGGCTCATTACCATGTGATCATTGTAGTCTACTAGCTTACGTCTGAGAAGACATAATTCATTCAAAATCTATGCATGATGAGAAAAATGAGTATAGTATATGCCTTATGTTTGTTTTTGTAGGAATTTAATTGTTCCTCATAAGCGACGTGTGATTAAAGGTTTAGCTATATAAGTGGCACTGTTTTTTTCATTTTGTGTGACAGCTTTAAGTGGTACATGAACATAAGTTAGCAGCTCTTGAGTCTCTGGGACAAGATTCTTAACCTTGGGTCAACAACTCTTGGAAAACAAACATAAACTTATTTATACTTTGGATATCAACTCTGTTTCCAATCTTTTATTAACCTATTTACTTTGAGTTTTTTAGCCTGCAATTCCACCATACTATTTTACTCCTTTTTTAAATATATATATATTTTTTAAAGTAACAAAAATAATTAAACAAATTGGGTAAACAACAAAGTGTGACTCCAATCCTGTTTGATTACTTAAAGGGACGCTCGAGTCAAAATTAAACTTCATATTTCAGATAGAACATGACATTTGAAACAACTTTCACATTTTCTTCCATTAACAAAATGTAAAGTCTTTTTATATTTACACTTTTTGAGTCACCAGATCCTACTGAGCATGTGCAAGAATTCACAAAATCCACATATATGCATTTGTGATTGGCTGATGACTGTCAAGTGATACAAGGGAAGTGGAAACAGACATAACTATGAAATGTGTCAAAAAAAATCTAATAATCATTTGAAGTTCAGACTAAGTGCTATTGTATTGTCTTTTTATCATGCATTTGTTGATTCCCTGTGTAATGCTAGTTTATATATAACAAAATATAAATTAAAAAACAATAATAATTATTCTACAAATAGCAACAAATGCACTTTGGGTGAGATAAATATTTTATTTAACATAAAAACCAGGTGTACATTCACAACTAAAACATATTCAACAAACCACACGCCCAAAGGAAGCAATGAAATCTAATTGGTGGCTTTTTTATATGAAGAATAAGGTTTCAATATATTTTATCCATAAAGTCAATGGGCTCAATTTATCAACGTGTGGGAGGACAGGCTCCCAATTGGGTAACGTATCTGCCTGTGATCGCAGTTGTCCTCTGCTCTCTCACAGCCAATAGTGCTAGAGCAGGGGATGTCAATCAACCCAGTCTGATAAATCTGGGAGATTTTACAAAAAATGCTTTTTTTTTTTTTTACTACTGACTACAGGCTAACTCATGCAAGCATACACCACAGGAGCTCCAAAGCTTGATAAATGGAACCAATGTTTTCAAATCTTTTGGTTTTATGAATATTCTATATTCTAATGTACTTATTTATTATTTTATATTTATTAAGCAAAGACTTGACTCTCATAATCCTTTTGAATGCTATATACAAAAGGCCTAGTTCCATCTTCATGTTTAGAAAATTATATATAAGGTTTCTAATAAGATTAATCCCTAAAACGATTAATTTACTTTCTAGCTCAAACTTTTCAGGGGCAATATAGCTCCAGTATAGTTTGTCAGGCAATATACTGTATATGCTGCTAAAAATGATTTCGGCACAAATGCATTCATCATGTACCAGTCTCAGCATTCTAATTTTCTAATTGGTGTGTACATCTCTTTCTTTTCTGTATGGATCTTTTATATATATATATATATATATATATATATATATATATATATATATATATTATATATATATACCTATGACTGTGTGTAAGTAAGTTTATGGCACATATATTGCTTAAAGGGAAAGTCAAAATTAAACTTTCATGATCCAGATAGAGTATATAATTTAAAGACACTTTTAATTTAACTTCTATTTTCAAATGTGCTTCGTTCTCTTGGTATCCCTTGATGAAACAAAATATGCACATATCCTACACTAGTGGGAGCTAGTTGCTGATTGGTGCCTACACACATTTGTCTCTTGTGTTTGGCTAACTAGATGTGTTCATCTAGTTGCTAATAGTGCAATGCTGTTCCTTCAGCACAGGATAATATGAGAATAAAGCAAACTTGATAATAGAAGTAAATTGGAAAGTTGTTTCATCCAAATCATAAAAGAACATGTGGGTGTTTCCTATCCCTTTAATGGTACCTAAGTTGGTTTACATAGGAATAGGAGGCAACACAGCTTGATCAATGGAGTCCAATGTTTTCAAATTTTGATTTTGTTTTATCAGTATTAAGAATAAATTTAATTATGAAATGGAAAATTTAACATCAAATAAATAAAAGACTAAATATAAAAAGTAATGATTATGAATAGATAGGGTTTAGTAGTGCGCTGGTAGTAAAGGTTAGTTACCAAACACCTAAAAATAGAAAGATCCTTCCGTCTTTCAACAAACGATGGGGTAAGTGATTGGGGGTGATAGGTGCGCTACTGATAGCTGAAGGTATACCAAAATATATTTAAAAAATTTTTTTTAAAGGAACTTATAAATAATGTGAAATTTATGTTGTGAGTTGCAGAGTGAAATATTTTAGATTTGAATAGGAGTTTCCACAAAAAACACTACATAGTTTCAGTTTTTTGTGGAAACTCCTATTCAAATCTAAAATATTTCACTCTGCAACTCACAACATAAATTTCACATTATTTATAAGTTCCTTTAAAAAAAAAATGTTTTAATATATTTTGTTATACCTTCAGCTATCAGTAGCGCACCTATCACCCCCAATCACTTAAATATAAAAAGTAAGTTACAGATAATTATAAGAAAAGGGAGTATAATATAATTTAAAGGGACAGTAAACTGATTTATTCTCCATTGTAATGTGTTCCCAATTATCCTTTTTCCCTGCTGGAATGTTTAAGTAACTTTAAATTGCTTACAGATAGCTCATTTTGCCTGCTGTAGCTTTGACAATATTGAATATTTAAGGACACTTAAAAGGACACTAAACCCAATGTTTTTCTTTCATGATTCAGCTAGAGAATACAATTTTAAAAAAAAATCCAATTTACTTCTATTATATAATTTTCTTCAGTCTTTAGATATCCTTTGTTGAAAAAATATCAATGCTCAAGGGTGAGCCAATCACACGAGGCATCTATGCGCAGCTACCAATCAGCAGCTAATAAGCCTATCTATATATGCTTTTCAGACAATTATATCAAGAGAATGAAGCAAATTAGATAATAGAAGTAAATTAGAAAGCTGTTTAAAATGACATGCTCTATCTAAATATTGAAAGACAAATATTGGGTTTCATGTCCCTTTATGTCAAAATAATAATTCATGATTCAGATAGAGCATGCAGTTTTAAGACACTTTCCAATTTACTTCCATTATCACATTTTTATATGCACACTTTCTGAGACACCAGCTCCTACTGAGCATGAGCACAAGTTCACAGTGTATACGTATACTATGCTATAGCACCATCATTGATCTCTAACACTGTTTGTCTTTGTATGCAAAAGACCCATTTGCTATGGATTATGTTTTTAACCTTTTGGAATAAAGTGTGAATTTTACAGAAGGCTTTATTGTGATCTGTGTTTTGTAGGAATTTTGGATATCTATATATATACTAGTCTGTGATTGGCTAATGTCAGTCGTGAGACATGGGGCTGGAAAGTGGGAGAAAAAATAAATGTCTTTTTATTATGCACTTAATTATGCAATTGTACTTTAGTGGTAATTTAAGTAATAATTATAGAAAAAATTGTATAAACAAGAACAACAGCCTCCATGTTCCCAATTCAAATCACTTCTGTCTACTGAGCATATAATTTATATACTTAGAATAGCTCAGTATAAGCCAGCAATCTTCCAATTAAAGAAACAGTAAATTAAACTTTAATGATTCAGATAGGGCATGCAATTTTAAACAACTTTCCAATTTACTTTTATCATTAAATTTGCTTTGTTTTCTTAATATTCTTTGAAGGCCACCTCTTATCTCAGCAAATTTTACAGTTTTTCACAGTTAGACAGCGCTAGTTCATGTGTGCAATATAGATAACATTGTGTTCACTCCAGTGGAGTTATGCAGGAGACAGCACTGACTGGGTAAAATGCAAATATTACTCAGATAAGGGTCTGCAGATGCTTAGATACAGCTAATCACAGAGGTAAAAAGTATATTAATATAACTGTGTTGGTTATGCAAAACTCGGGAATGGGCAATAAAGGGATTATCTATATTTTTAAACAATAACAATTTTCAAGTAGACTGTCCCTTTAAAGGGCTCTACAGGAATTAACTCTGCACTGAATGTACAAATTTCCTTTGGAGAATGGAAAAACATAATTTATGTAAGAACTTACCTGATAAATTAATTTCTTTCATATTGGCAAGAGTCCATGAGCTAGTCACATATGGGATATACAATCCTACCAGGAGGGGCAAAGTTTCCCAAACCTCAAAATGCCTATAAATACACCCCTCACCACACCCACAATTCAGTTTAACGAATAGCCAAGAAGTGGGGTGATAGAAAAAGGAGTAAAAAGCATAAAAAAGGAACTGGAAATAATTGTGCTTTATACAAAAAATCATAACCACCATAAAAAGGGTGGGTCTCATGGACTCTTGCCAATATGAAAGAAATTAATTTATCAGGTAAGTTCTTACATAAATTATGTTTTCTTTTATGTAATTGGCAAGAGTCCATGAGCTAGTGACGTATGGGATAGCAATACCCAAGATGTGGAACTCCACAGAAGAGTCATTAGAGAGGGAGGGATAAAAATAAAAACAGCCATTTTCCGCTGAGAAAATTAAATCCACACCCAAAAGAATAAGTTTTTCTCATAAATGCAAAGAAAAAACTTAACATAAGCAGAGGAATCAAACTGAAACAGCTGCCTGTAGAACTCTTCTACCAAAAACTGCTTCCGAAGAGGCAAATACATCAAAACGGTAGAATTTAGTAAATGTATGTTAAGAAGACCAAGTTGCTGCTTTGCAAATCTGATCAACTGAAGCTTCATTCTTAAAAGCCCATGAAGTGGAGACTGATCTAGTAGAATGAGCTGTGATTCTCTGAGACGGGGCCTGACCTGACTCCAAATAAGCCTGATGAATCAAAAGCTTTAACCAAGATGCGAAGGAAATGGCATAAGCTTTCTGACCTTTCCTAGAACCAGAAAAGACAACAAATAGACTAGAAGTCTTCCTGAAATCTTTAGCAGCTCCCACATAATATTTCAGAGCTCTTACAACATCCAGAGAATGTAAGGATCTCTCCAAAGAATTCTTAGGATTAGGACACAAAGAGGGGACAACTATTTCCCTATTAATGTTAGAATACACAACCTTAGGTAGAAATTTAAATGAAGTCCGCAAAACTGCCTTATCCTGATGGAAAATCAGAAAAGGAGACTCACAAGAAAGAGCAGATAATTTGTAAACTCTTCTAGCAGAAAAGATTGCCAAAAGGAACAACACTTTCCAAGAAAGTAGTTTAATATCCAAGGAATGCATAGGCTCAAAAGGAGGAGCTTGTAAAGCCTTCAAAACCAAATTAATAAATGAAGAAGTCAAAGGTAACAAATAATCATATGCTCCCTGAAATCCTCTAGGAGGCGCTATAAATTGTAAACAGCAAAGTGTTTATATATATACAGAGAAATAAATCCTAAGTGAGTTAAATATATATCAAAAAATAGAAAATACACAATGCAAAAGAGCAATGAAAAATGTGAGAGCAATCTGTCTCAAATTACAAAAATGTGGGATATTACCACCAAAACATACATGCAGGCAAAAGTCCAGATATTGTCAGCTTGATGGAGATTCCCCAGGAAAAAGGGATATACACGTGATGAAAAGGTGTTCAGTAGGCAGCTCTCTAACAGCATACAAAAGAAGGCAATCTGTTAGAAAAAAAACACAATAGATAGAGGCACCAATGGTGCAGATCAATGGTGAATCTTGATAACTTCAGACAAGAGGTAAACACAGGGTACTCACTTGTGGAAAAGGCAATCAATCATGCCCATAGAGACAGGCTGGATTTCTACAGCAGTCCAGCTAGCTGATTAATGTCCAACATACAGCTCCAGAATGCAGGGGGTCATCAGGCCTGGTATACACACCAAAGAGGTGTATAGGCAGGATACCAGGGTCAGGGATTCGTGCCCTGATAGTAGCGTAGCTACAAGATATACTAGACACTTAGAGTTGGTAAAATAAAAACAAATTGATTTAAAATTGTAAAATACACAACTCATATTTGTGCCAATAAAAACTTGGACAAGCAGAGAAACAATGCAACGCGTTTCTCAGTAAAACTGTTTCATCAGGCATGTCTCTTATCTGTTTGTTTCATCCTTATATAGGGCTACGCTACTAACTGATCCCATATTCCCACCCCCCTCAATAAAGGTCGAACAGCAAATAGAAACCCTTCGTTTGCACACACCCACCTTGCTATAGTATTGTTTGTAACATAAATATATAGCTCAAATGTATGTATAACCATTTGTAAAAAGGTAATTATTGCCCCTGCAGTGTCCTCCAACAGTGTGTGGAATATCAGTCTTTTCACCGTATTATTAATAGTATATCGGGTAGTTTTTATTGCAATATACATGGATCTCCATTGCTCGTTAATTCTGCTTCCTAATAGGTGGATGGATCTGTCAATCATATGTAAGTAAGATAGACTATTCAATAGGCCAATCGCATCAGCAGCTGCTACTATTTGGCATCCACCACTATATACGGGACAACACCCGATATTAGACCAATGATTGGATCGAGTGGGGCGTGAGCAGCCGGGAGAAGCTATCTCTGACGATTGCCCAAATACAAAAATGTAATTGGTAGTGACGAGATTATTGTCACATAGTTACCAATAAACAAAATAAGAGATCGTTAAAGGGACAGTACACTGTAAAATTGTTTTCCCATAAATGTATTTTAAATGACTTGTTATACCAACTGTAGAGTATAAAATATTTGAGAAATTGCATTTTCGGGTTTATTTGTGTATCTGAAGTAGCTGGCTTTGTGCTTTGAAACCACAGCCTATTACAATGGGTTGAGCTTCAGGTAATATCAGATCTCATTATGTTATCACTTTCATATACACAGACTTGCTTCCTTATCTTATATTTGTCTGGAACACCAAAGCTCAATACATAGAGAGAACAATGGAAAATTATCATTTTATTACTTAACTATCATGCCCCCACTGAGGGTGTAATCTCTTCTGCTGGCTGTGTTTACTTAGACTTGTCAATAGCATATACGCCAGTATCAAAACTTTCAGTATAGGTTGGGAAACCACAAGCTAAATAAGTTATTTCAAATGCTGAAATATGAGTAAAGGAGCTACTTGCAACCAATTTAATACACTCTAGCAGGTAAAAAGGATCATTGGGAATAATTTAAAGGGGAGAAAGTTTTTGGGTGAACAGTCCCTTTAATGATGGCATTGTGTCTGCGATATTTCTTATTAAATAGAGGAGCGATCCTGCTGTTATATTGCCATAGTTAGGAAGTTTTTTTACTTATGTGTAAATGCGTGTATTAAACTAAAGTGTGTGCAAGTTGTATTTGAAGTTTTCCCGCAATTACATTGGAAATAATTATGTGACTGGATCATTAGGTCCGAGTTAAAATAGCGTTGATTCTATAGTGCTGAGTGTATTATGCACAAGATCTCACTTATAGTGATAAATGTAATTTGGTTTACTGGGTGATGGAATCAAAACTATGTCTAAATGTGAACTATAGTTTGTGTACAGGGAGTGCAGAATTATTAGGCAAGTTGTATTTTTGAGGATTCATTTTATTATTGAACAACAACCATGTTCTCAATGAACCCAAAAAACTCATTAATATCAAAGCTGAATAGTTTTGGAAGTAGTTTTTAGTTTGTTTTTAGTTATAGCTATTTTAGGGGGATATCTGTGTTGTCAGGTGACTATTACTGTGCATAATTATTAGGCAACTTAACAAAAAACAAATATATACCCATTTCAATTATTTATTTTTACCAGTGAAACCAATATAACATCTCAACATTCACAAATATACATTTCTGACATTCAAAAACAAAACAAAAACAAATCAGTGACCAATATAGCCACCTTTCTTTGCAAGGACACTCAAAAGCCTGCCATCCATGGATTCTGTCAGTGTTTTGATCTGTTCACCATCAACATTGCGTGCAGCAGCAACCACAGCCTCCCAGAAACTGTTCAGAGAGGTGTACTGTTTTCCCTCCTTGTAAATCTCACATTTGATGATGGACCACAGGTTCTCAATGGGGTTCAGATCAGGTGAACAAGGAGGCCATGTCATTAGATTTTCTTCTTTTATACCCTTTCTTGCCAGCCACGCTGTGGAGTACTTGGACGCGTGTGATGGAGCATTGTCCTGCATGAAAATCATGTTTTTCTTGAAGGATGCAGACTTCTTCCTGTACCACTGCTTGAAGAAGGTGTCTTCCAGAAACTGGCAGTAGGACTGGGAGTTGAGCTTGACTCCATCCTCAACCCGAAAAGGCCCCACAAGCTCATCTTTGATGATACCAGCCCAAACCAGTACTCCACCTCCACCTTGCTGGCGTCTGAGTCGGACTGGAGCTCTCTGCCCTTTACCAATCCAGCCACGGGCCCATCCATCTGGCCCATCAAGACTCACTCTCATTTCATCAGTCTCTAAAACCTTAGAAAAATCAGTCTTGAGATATTTCTTGGCCCAGTCTTGACGTTTCAGCTTGTGTGTCTTTATCAGTGGTGGTCGTCTTTCAGCCTTTCTTACCTTGGCCATGTCTCTGAGTATTGCACACCTTGTGCTTTTGGGCACTCCAGTGATGTTGCAGCTCTGAAATATGGCCAAACTGGTGGCAAGTGGCATCTTGGCAGCTGCACGCTTGACTTTTCTCAGTTCATGGGCAGTTATTTTGCACCTTGGTTTTTCCACACGCTTCTTGCGACCCTGTTGACTATTTTGAATGAAACGCTTGATTGTTCGATGATCACGCTTCAGAAGCTTTGCAATTTTAAGAGTGCTGCATCCCTCTGCAAGATATCTCACTATTTTTGACTTTTCTGAGCCTGTCAAGTCCTTCTTTTGACCCATTTTGCCAAAGGAAAGGAAGTTGCCTAATAATTATGCACACCTGATATAGGGTGTTGATGTCATTAGACCACACCCCTTCTCATTACAGAGATGCACATCACCTAATATTCTTAATTGGTAGTAGGCTTTCGAGCCTATACAGCTTGGAGTAAGACAACATGCATAAAGAGGATGATGTGGTCAAAATACTAATTTGCCTAATAATTCTGCACTCCCTGTATATGTATCCACAAGTGTAAACACTAATGATGTTTATAATATCATCTTGTGAAGTGTCCGCTAAGTGACAAGTGCAGTGTCCGCTAAGTGACAACTTTTATATATCTATATTTATGTGTAGTGTATGAGATAAATTAAAATATAAAAACTCGGTTCTAATATGATATAGTGTATATTGATGGTACATAATATATCCTTCAAAAAGGGTGTTAGAAAATGATACAATAGGTGAATGCAGTGTGCAAAAAACGTTAAGGATACAAAATGTGTATGCACGTACAAATAGAACCAAACCAAAATTAAGACTCCAAGGAGAAATTGATTTAATGACAGGCTTGATATGGACCAAAGCCTGAACAAAACAGTGAATAACAGGAAGCTTAGCAATCTTTCTTTGAAACAAAACAGAAAGAGCAGAGATTTGTCCCTTCAAGGAACTTGCAGACAAACCTTTATCCAAACCATCCAAACTGTAAAATTCTAGGAATTCTAAAAGAATGCCAGGAGAATTTATGAGAAGAACACCATGAAATATAAGTCTTCCAGACTCGATAATAAATCTACCTAGAGACAGATTTACGAGCCTGCAACATAGTATCAATCACTGAGTCAGAGAAACCTCTATGACTAAGCTCTAAGCGTTCAATTTCCATACCTTCAAATTTAATGATTTGAGATCCTGATGGAAAAACGGCCCTTGAGACAAAAGGTCTGGTTTTAAAGGAAGTTGCCAAGATTGGCAACTGGACATCCAGACAAGATCCGCATTCCAGAACCTGTGAGGCCATGCTGGTGCTACCAGAAACACAAACGATCGTTCCATGATGATCTTGGAGATCACTCTTGGAAGAAGAACTAGAGGCGGGAAGATATAAGCAGGTTGGTAAAACCAAGGAACTGCTAACGCATCCACCGACTCTGCCTGAAGATCCCTGGACCTGGACAGGTACCTGGGAAGTTTCTTGTTTAGATGTGAAGCCATGAGATCTATTTCTGGAAGACCCCACATCTGAACAATCTGAAAAAACACATCTGGATGGAGCGACCACTCCCCCGGATGTAAAGTCTGACGGCTGAGATAATCCGCTTCCCAATTGTCTACAGCTGGGATATGTACCACATAAATTAGACAGGAGCTGGATTCCGCCCAAGAAAGTATCCAAGATACTTCTTTCATAGATAGGGGACTGTGAGTCCCACCCTGATGATTGACATATACCACAGTTGTGATATTGTCTGTCTGAAAACAAATAAACGGTTCTCTCTTCAACAGAGGCCAAAACTGAAGAGCCCTGAAAAACATAATTTATGCTTACCTGATAAATTTATTTCTCTTGTAGTGTAGTCAGTCCACGGGTCATCCATTACTTATGGAATATATCTCTTCCTAACAGGAAGCTGCAAGAGGATCACCCAAGCAGAGCTGCTATATAGCTCCTCCCCTCACATGTCATATTCAGTCATTCGACCAAAGCAGACGAGAAAGGAGAAACCATAGGGTGCAGTGGTGACTGGAGTTTAATTAAAATTTAGATCTGCCCTAAAGACAGGGCGGGCCGTGGACTGACTACACTACAAGAGAAATAAATTTATCAGGTAAGCATAAATTATGTTTTCTCTTGTTAAGTGTAGTCAGTCCACGGGTCATCCATTACTTATGGAATACCAATACCAAAGCTAAAGTACACGGATGAAGGGAGGGACAAGGCAGGAACATTAAACAGAAGGAACCACTGCCTGAAGTACCTTTCTCCCAAAAATAGCCTCCGAAGAAGCAAAAGTGTCAGATTTGTAAAATTTTGAAAAGGTGTGAAGCGAAGACCAAGTCGCAGCCTTGCAAATCTGTTCAACAGAGGCCTCATTTTTAAAGGCCCAGGTGGAAGCCACAGCTCTAGTAGAATGAGCTGTAATCCTTTCAGGAGGCTGCTGTCCAGCAGTCTCATAGGCTAAACGTATTATGCTACGAAGCCAAAAAGAGAGAGAGGTAGCCGAAGCCTTTTGACCTCTTCTCTGTCCAGAGTAAACGACAAACAGGGAAGAAGTTTGACGAAAATCTTTAGTTGCCTGCAAATAAAACTTCAGGGCACGGACTACGTCCAGATTATGCAAAAGTCGTTCCTTCTTTGAAGAAGGGTTAGGACACAGTGATGGAACAACAATCTCTTGATTGATATTCCTGTTAGTAACTACCTTAGGTAAGAACCCAGGTTTAGTACGCAGAACTACCTTGTCTGAATGAAAAATCAGATAAGGAGAATCACAATGTAAGGCAGATAACTCAGAGACTCTTCGAGCCGAGGAAATAGCCATCAATAACAAAACCTTCCAGGATAACAGCTTGATATCAATGGAATGAAGGGGTTCAAATGGAACGCCTTGAAGAACATTAAGAACTAAGTTTAAGCTCCACGGCGGAGCAACAGTCTTAAACACAGGCTTAATCCTAGTTAAAGCCTGACAAAAAGCCTGAACGTCTGGAACTTCAGCCAGACGTTTGTGTAGAAGAATAGACAGAGCAGAAATCTGTCCCTTTAACGAACTAGCAGATAAGCCCTTTTCGAAAACCCTCTTGTAGAAAAGACAATATCCTAGGAATCCTAACCTTACTCCATGAGTAACTCTTGGATTCGCACCAATATAAATATTTACGCCATATCGTATGGTAAATTTTTCTGGTAACAGGCTTCCTAGCCTGTATTAAGGTATCAATAACCGACTCCGAGAAGCCACGCTTTGATAGAATCAAGCGTTCAATCTCCATGCAGTCAGCCTCAGAGAAATTAGATTTGGATGGTTGAAAGGACCCTGAATTAGAAGGTCCTGTCTCAGACGCAGAGACCACGGTGGACAGGACGACATGTCCACTAGGTCTGCAAACCAGGTCCTGCGTGGCCACGCAGGCGCTATCAGAATCACCAAAGCTCTCTCCTGTTTGATCTTGGCAATCAAACGAGGAAGCATCCGGAATGGTGGAAACACATAAGCCATGTTGAAGACCCAAGGGGCTGTCAGAGCATCTATCAGCACCGCTCCCGGGTCCCTGGACCTGGATCCGTAACAAGGAAGCTTGGCGTTCTGACGAGACGCCATCAGATCCAGATCTGGTTTGCCCCAACGATGAATCAGTTGAGCAAAGACCTCCGGATGAAGTTCCCACTCCCCCGGATGAAAAGTCTGGCGACTTAGAAAATCCGCCTCCCAGTTCTCCACGCCTGGGATGTAAATCGCTGACAGGTGGCAAGAGTGAGACTCTGCCCAGCGAATTATCTTTGAGACTTCCAACATCGCTAGGGAACTTCTGGTTCCCCCTTGATGGTTGATGTAAGCCACAGTCGTGATGTTGTCCGACTGAAATCTGATGAACCTCAGAGTTGCTAACTGAGGCCAAGCTAGGAGAGCATTGAATATTGCTCTTAATTCCAGAATATTTATTGGGAGGAGTTTCTCCTCCTGAGTCCATAATCCCTGAGCTTTCAGGGAGTTCCAGACTGCGCCCCAGCCTAGAAGGCTGGCGTCTGTTGTTACAATCGTCCAATCTGGCCTGCGAAAGGTCATCCCCTTGGACAGATGTGGCCGAGAAAGCCACCATAGAAGAGAATCTCTGGTCTCTTGATCCAGATTTAGTAGGGGGGACAAATCTGAGTAATCCCCGTTCCACTGACTTAGCATGCACAATTGCAGCGGTCTGAGATGCAGGCGCGCAAATGATACTATGTCCATTGCCGCTACCATTAAGCCAATTACTTCCATGCACTGAGCTACTGACGGGTGTGGAATGGAATGAAGGACACGGCAAGCATTTAGAAGTTTTAATAACCTGGCCTCTGTCAGGTAAATTTTCATCTCTACAGAATCTATAAGAGTCCCTAGAAAGGGAACTCTTGTAAGTGGTAATAGAGAACTCTTTTCCACGTTCACCTTCCACCCATGCGACCTCAGAAATGCCAGAACTATCTCAGTATGAGACTTGGCAGTTTGAAAACTTGACGCTTGTATCAGAATGTCGTCTAGGTACGGAGTCACCGCTATGCCTCGCGGTCTTAGTACCGCCAGAAGTGAGCCCAGAACTTTTGTAAAGATTCTTGGAGCCGTAGCTAATCCGAAGGGAAGAGCTACAAACTGGTAATGCCTGTCTAGGAAAGCAAATCTTAGGTACCGATAATGATCCTTGTGAATCGGTATGTGAAGGTAGGCATCCTTTAAGTCCACTGTGGTCATGTACTGACCCTCTTGGATCATGGGAAGGATGGTTTGAATAGTTTCCATTTTGAATGATGGAACTCTTAGAAATTTGTTTAGGATTTTTAAGTCCAAGATTGGTCTGAAGGTTCCCTCTTTCTTGGGAACCACAAATAGATTTGAATAGAATCCCTGCCCGTGTTCCGTCCGCGGAACTGGGTGGATCACCCCCATTAGTAAGAGGTCTTGTACACAGCGTAGAAACGCCTCTTTCTTTATTTGGTTTGCTGATAACCTTGAAAGATGAAATCTCCCTCGTGGAGGAGAAGTTTTGAAGTCCAGGAGATATCCCTGAGATATGATCTCCAACGCCCAGGGATCCTGGACATCTCTTGCCCAAGCCTGGGCGAAGAGAGAAAGTCTGCCCCCACTAGATCCGTTTCCGGATAGGGGGCCCTCTCTTCATGCTGTCTTGGGGGCAGCAGCAGGTTTCTTGGCCTGCTTGCCCTTGTTCCAGGACTGGTTAACTTTCCAGCCCTGCCTGTAACGAGCAACAGCTCCTTCCTGTTTTGGAGCGGAGGAAGTTGATGCTGCTCCTGCCTTGAAGTTACGAAAGGCACGAAAATTAGACTGTTTGGCGTTTGATTTGGCCCTGTCCTGAGGTAGAGCATGGCCCTTACCTCCGGTGATGTCAGCTATAATTTCTTTCAAGCCGGGCCCGAATAAGGTCTGCCCTTTGAAAGGAATATTAAGCAATTTAGATTTAGAAGTCACGTCAGCTGACCAGGATTTAAGCCATAGCGCTCTGCGCGCTTGGATGGCGAATCCGGAGTTCTTAGCCGTAGGTTTGGTTAAATGTACGACGGCATCAGAAACAAATGCGTTAGCTAGCTTAAGTGCTTTAAGCTTGTTCATAATTTCATCCAATGGAGCTGTGCGAATGGCCTCTTCCAGAGACTCAAACCAGAATGCCGCCGCAGCAGTGACAGGCGCAATGCATGCAAGGGGCTGTAAGATAAAACCTTGTTGAACAAACATTTTCTTAAGGTAACCCTCTAATTTCTTATCCATTGGATCTGAAAAAGCACAACTATCCTCCACCGGGATAGTGGTACGCTTAGCTAAAGTAGAAACTGCTCCCTCCACCTTAGGGACCGTCTGCCATAAGTCTCGTGTGGTGGCGTCTATAGGAAACATTTTCCTAAATATGGGAGGAGGGGAAAAAGGCACACCAGGTCTATCCCACTCCTTGCTAATAATCTCTGTAAGCCTTTTAGGTATAGGAAACACGTCAGTACACACCGGTACCGCATAGTATCTATCCAACCTACATAATTTTTCTGGAATTGCAACCGTGTTACAATCATTCAGAGCCGCTAATACCTCCCCTAGCAATATGCGGAGGTTCTCAAGCTTAAATTTAAAATTAGAAATCTCTGAATCCAGTCTCCCTGGATCAGATCCGTCACCCACAGAATGAAGCTCTCCGTCTTCACGTTCTGCAAACTGTGACGCAGTATCTGACATGGCTCTCACCTCATCCGCACGCTCTGTCCTTAACCCAGAGCTATCGCGCTTGCCTCTTAATTCTGGCAATTTAGATAATACTTCTGTCATAACAGTAGCCATGTCTTGCAAAGTGATTTGTAAGGGCCTCCCTGATGTACTTGGCGCCACAAAATCACGCACCTCCTGAGCGGGAGGCGAAGGTACTGACACGTGAGGAGAGTTAGTCGGCATAACTTCCCTCTCGTTGTCTGGTGATAATTTCTTTACATGTAAAGATTGACTTTTATTTAAAGTTGCATTAATGCAATTAGTACACAAATTTCTATTGGGCTCCACATTGGCCTTTAAACATAGTGAACAAAGAGATTCATCTGTGTCAGACATGTTTAAACAGACTAGCAATGAGACTAGCAAGCTTGGAAATACTTTTCTAAATAAATTTACAAGCAATATAAAAAACGCTACTGTGCCTTTAAGAAGCACAAAAAGCTGTCACAGTTGAAATAACATTGAACCAAAATAGTTATAGCAACCAATTTTTCACAGTAAATGTATTAAGTTAGCAAAGGATTGCACCCACCAGCAAATGGATGATTAACCCCTTAATACCCAAAAACGGATAACAATTTAATAATTAACGTTTTTCTCACAGTCAAAACACACTGTCACAGGTCTGCTGTGACTGATTACCTCCCTCAAAATGAATTTTGAAGACCCCTGAGCTCTCTAGAGACGATCTGGATCATGGAGGATGGAGGATGAAGTAGACAGATTGTGACTGAATTTTTACTGCGCAAAAAAAGCGCTAAAATAGGCCCCTCCCACTCATATTACAACAGTGGGGAAGCTCAGAAAACTGTTTCTATGCAGAAAACAAAGATGGCCATGTGGTAAAAATCATGCCCCAATAAGTTTTATCACCAAGTACCTCACAAAAAACGATTAACATGCCAGTAAACGTTTTAAACATACATTTGAAAAGTTATGAATTGTTATTAATAAGCCTGCTACCAGTCGCTTTTACTGCAGTTAAGGCTCATACATTATTTCAGTATTAACAGTATTTTCAGAGTCAATTCCATTCCTTTGAAAAATACATTCAGTGTACACACACTCATCAGCCTAATACCAGTCGCTATCACTGCATTTAAGGCTGAACTTACTTTACATTGGTATCAGCAGTATTTTCTCAGTCAATTCCATTCCTCAGAAAAATAATTACTGCACATACCTCATTTGCAGGGGGGCCCTGCATGCTATTCCCCTTTTCTGAAGTTACCTCCCTCCTCAGATGAGAACAGCCAGTGGATCTTAGTTACGTCTGCTAAGATCATAGAAAACGCAGGCAAATTCTTCTTCTAATACTGCCTGAGAATAAACAGCACACTCCGGTGCCATTTAAAATAACAAACTTTTGATTGTAGAAATAAACTAAGTTAAAAAACACCACAGACCTCTCACAGCGACCTATCTTTAGTTAGGCTGCAAGAGAATGACTGAATATGACATGTGAGGGGAGGAGCTATATAGCAGCTCTGCTTGGGTGATCCTCTTGCAGCTTCCTGTTAGGAAGAGATATATTCCATAAGTAATGGATGACCCGTGGACTGACTACACTTAACAAGAGAAATAGCACAGAGTTCTATAATATTGATTGGTAACCTCGCCTGTTGAGATTTCAAACCCCTTGTGCTGTCAGAGATCTCCTGACAGCTCCCCAACCTGAAAGACTTGCATCTGTTGTGATCACAGTCCAGGTTGGACGAACAAAAGAGGCCCCTTGAACTATACAATGGTGATCTAACCACCAAGTCAGAGAGAGTCGAACATTGGGATTTAAGGATATTAATTGTGATATCTTTGTATAATCCCTGCACCATTGATTCAGCAAAGGGGATCGCGTCTGATGCTGCAGTCATGAGACCTAAAACTTCCATGCACAAAGCTACAGAAGGGAATGATTGAGACTGAAGGTTCCGACAAGCTGAAACCAATTTTATTCGTCTCTTGTCTGTTAGAGACAGAGTCATGGACACTGAATATATCTGGAAACCTAAAAAGGTGACCCTTGTCTGAGGAATCAAGGAACTCTTTGGTAAATTGATCCTCCAGCTATGTCTTTGAAGAAACACACTAGTTGATTTGTGTGCGAAGTTTGGAGGGTGACTGTTTGAGGTTGTGGACAGGTGTCTTTTATACTGATAACAAGTTCAAACAGGTGCCATTAATACAGGTAATGAGTAGAGGACAGGGGAGCCTCTTAAAGAAGAAGATACAGGTCTGTGAGAGCCAGAAATCTTGCTTGTTTGTAGGTGACCAAATACTTATTTTCCACCATAATATGCAAATAAATTCTTTCCAAATCAGACAATGTGATTGTCTGGATTTGTTTCCACATTTCATTTGTCTCTCATAGTTGAGGTATACCTATGATGAAAATTACAGGCCTCTCTCATCTTCTTAAGTGGGAGAACTTGCACTATTGGTGGCTGACTAAATACTTTTTTGCTCCACTGTATCTATCTAAGTCATAAGGATTTCATTTTAAACTGGTACATTTTAGTTAAACAAAAAGAATAATAATTGAAATATATTTGCATGCATGTAAGTAGACATGGATGTATGTATGCATATGTATGTATATACAGTATATATATATATATATATATATATATATATATGAATATATATGTATATATGACTGTATGTAGATGTATGTATATGCATGTGTGTATACAGATAAATGAAAAATATGGAGATTGATGTATATATAAATGATCTCCCTATGTTAAAACCCATATGCCCAACTTTAAAGGACAATGCACAAATGATAAGCCATAAAGACATGAATACTTATTTAAATATATTTGGTAAATGTATGAAGTCTAGCTCACAAATTACAAATTAGATAAATGAATATGTGTATATCTGTATATATGTATGTGTAATATATATATATATATATATATATATGTATGATATATGAAAAATGAAGTCTAAGAAGGATAAATGTAAAAATTAATTCACTTTAATAGCACAACCCACCATCGCCATCTTGTGGTGAATTAGTGAAAGTACAACCAGCTATACTTAACATTGGGTGAATTATTCCCAAAAGTGAATTAGCATCCCTCCAATCACAGCACTACAGATCCTCACACATCTGTGAATGGCTGTTAGAGATTAGAAAACAACAAAAAATATTGGTGCACATCAAAAAAAACCAAAAAAAAAACCTTTGTTGTATCTCTTAAATAGGGAGCTGACCAAATCCCTCCCCTTTGGTTAATGCACGCCACCCAGCCCAGGTGTATTCCAGATAAATATACTTAATAAGCTAGAAAGCTTCACACTGTGTAGACATGACTTGCTGCAGTGTGGAAACTGGTTAGTGTTAGGACCAGTCTATATGGGTCACCTTGTAAGTGGTGACTGGCTTAGCAGAATATGATCATATTGTGTGACTAAGATCCCATTTCATTTAAATGCATTTTTTACAGCAAAAAAAATAAAATAAATTTGCACCATAAATATAAGTCAATATTATTGCGAGATGTTAATCCCAATCTTATTAGAAGCTATGTAAGTATATTTGGCAGACAGAAGCATATACAAATATGCCATGAAAGAGTGGACTTAAGTGGTTGGATGTGCACAAATATTTTTTGTTGTTTTGTAATTGTTTTGGTCACTTCGGTAGCACCCCCACAATATGTGTGTTAAGATTAAACAGTCCTTTTGTGGTGTGCTTAACCAAAAAAAACCTTTCTTGTATCTGTTAGAGATTAGGGCGGAGTTATAGTTCAGGATAAATTGAATCACTGAGCATTCACAGGACACTCTGGGATGCATAAAAGTGAGGGCGAAATGCTGTCCAATTTTCCCCTGAAATAGAATTTTGAATCCTGGTGGCACCTATTCTATATTTTTGGTATCCTTGGGAACTTTTTGCCTGTGTTTCCTTTGGATTAAGAGATTTTGTGGGACCAAATGCAGAGGAAAAACATAGCTTGATTATTAATAACCCAGTGCTTGGAGGAGCAAACATCTGGGAAGTATAAAAAATCTCTTTAATTATATATAAGCAGTTGTTGCATTTAAGGTCCTTAATAAGATTTGTATTAGATGATTATAGGCCCAATTTTTATAAGTACTTACCCCCATAGACTGGGTCATATTTGTCCAGGAATCTAATTCAGCTACCAATATCAGAAAATCTTGTTACAAATAGTGTTCACTTAATTCAGTTTATTGTACGAAAAACCCTGGTGTTGTCTTTAAGTATATTTTATTTTAGTAGTCTTATATTCCCTAAGGTTGAGACTTGTTGAGGCATTAGAGAGGTTCTTATGCGTTCCTTCGGCTGTAGATATACATTCTGAATCTGACTGAATGCATTGTATTGTTAAGTTGCCAAAACATAATTTTAATGATATTTGGCTAAGATTATATTAAATAACCGTTGTTAGTAACACATACTGCATAATTGGTAAATGCTGGTTTATTTTACCTTGTCATAGATTTCACTGTTAAATTTGTACCCATAGGGTTAAAAACTAAGCAAAATAGTATATGTTATTTCATAGTGTATCAGAGTTTGCTTTGTGTATAATTAAATGGTATATCGCTTGTTAGTATCTTGTTTAATGTCTAATAAATCTGTATATGTTTTTCCAAACTGAATGCTCTTTACTCAACAAATATATTTTGCCGTGTTTATAAAGATATCACCTGATTAGAACTACAGAAAAATAATACAAATATATTGGAGGTTACCTATCTGTAAGCTTATATAAAATATATAACACGGAGGTTACTGCAGAGATAGTCATAATTAATATTGTAATCTAAAATATATAACAAAAGAGAATCTCAAAAACCGATAGTGGTCTGGATGAAACGGAATATGAAGATATGCATCCTGTAAGTCTATCGTGGACCTTTAATGACCTTGCTGAACAAAAGGCAGAATAGTTCTTATAGTCACCATTTTTAAAGTTGACACTCTTACAAAACGATTCAAAATTTTCAGATCCAGAACTGGCCTGAATGAATTTTCTTTCTTTGGGACAATGAACAGATTTGAATAAAACCCCAGACCCTGTACCTGGAACGGAACTGGTATGATTACCCCTGAAAACTCTAGATCTGAAACACACTTCAGAAAAGCCTGAGCCTTCACTGGATTTACTGGGACTCGTGAGAGAAAAAATCTTCTCACAGGAGGTCTTACTCTGAATCCTATTCAATACCCTTGAGAGACAATACTCTGAATCCAATGATTTTGGACAGAATCTCCCCAAATGTTTTGGAAAAATTTTAATCTGCCCCGCACCAGCTGAGCTGGAATGAGGGCCGTACCTTCATGCAGACTTGGGGGCTGGCTTTGGCTTCTTAAACGGCTTGGATTTATTCCAACTTGAAGAAGGTTTCCAACTGGAACCAGATTCTTTGGGGGAAGGATTGGTTTTCTGTTCCTTATTCTGTCGAAAAGAACGAAAACGATTAGAAACTTTAGATTTACCCTTAGATCTCATCCTGAGGTAAAAAAAACTTCCTTCCCCCCCAGTGACAGTTGAAATAATCGAATCCAACTGAGAGCCAAACAAATTGTTACCTTGGAAAGAAAGAGATAGTAATCTAGACTTAGATACCATGTCAGCATTCCAATATTTGAGCCACAAAGCTCTTCTAGCTAAAATAGCTAAAGACATAGATCTAACATCAATTTTGATGATATCAAAAATGGCATCACAGATAAAATGATTAGCATGTTGAAGCAAGCGAACAATGCTAGACAAATCAGGGTCTGTTTCCTGTTGTGCTAAGCTTTCCAACCAAAACGTTGATGCAGCTGCAACATCAGCCATATAAATGGCAGGCCTGAGAAGATAGCCAGAATATAAATAAGCTTTCCTTAGATAAGATTCAAGTTTCCTATCTAAAGGGTCCTTAAAGGAAGTACTATCTTCCATAAGGATAGTAGTACGTTTAGCAAGAGTAGAAATAGTCCCATAAACTTTGGGGATTTTTTCCCAAAACTCCAATCTAACTGCTGGCAAAGGATACAACTTTTTGAACCTAGAAGAAGGAATAAAAGAAGTACCAGGCCTATACCATTCCTTTGAAATCATATCAGAAATAGCATCAAGAACTGGAAAAACCTCTGGAGTAACCACAGGAGGTTTATAAACAGAATTTAAACGTTTACTAGTTTTAGTATCAAGAGGACTAGTTTCCTCAATATCCAAAATAATCAACACCTCCAAGGAACGAATATACTCCATCTTAAAGAGATAAGAAGATTTGTCAGTGTCAATATCTAATGTAGGATCTTCTGAATCAGATAGATCCTCATCAGAGGAGGATAATTAAGTATGTTGTTGGTCATTTGTAATTTCATCAACTCTATGAGAAGTTTTAAAAGACCTTTTAAGTTTATTAGAAGGTGGAATAGCAGACAAATCCTTCTGAATCGCATCAGCAATAAAATCTTTTATATTCACAGGGATATCATGTACATTAGATGTTGAAGGAACAACAGGCATTGTACTAGTACTGATGGATACATTCTCTGCATGTAAAAGCTTATCATGACAACTATTACATACCACAGCTGGAGATATAATCTCCGCTAACTTACAACAGATACACTATCTTTGGTAGAACTGTTATCAGGTAGCAGGAATCAAACAGTGGTTTCTGAGACAGGATCAGCTTGAGACATCTTGCAAATGTAAGAGAAAAAACAACATATAAAGCAAAATGATCAATTTCCTTAAATGGCAGTTTCAGGAATGGGAAAAAAATGCAAACAGCATAGAAAAAGTCAAGGAGCATAAAGGAAGTGGGGTTTAAATAATTTATTTGGCGCCAAGTACGACTCACAACGCAAAATTAAATTTTTTTGCCGCTAACAACATCCGGAAATGAAATCAGAATCAGAAATCATGTCATGGCAGATGCAACCTTGTGCAAGGAAACCTGGTGTCAAATAAGATGCCGGAAATGACGAATTTGCGTCACCGAACGTACATACGTAGAATTCTCGTGCCAAGAATGACGCAATAAATATCAGCATTTTGCGACCTTGCGAGCCTAATTTTGCCTGCGAAAATTAATGAAAAAGCAGTCAATTTAAAGAAAAGACTATACCCCAGGCAAGAAAAAATAACTTCCTAAATATATTTTCCCAATTTTGAAACTGATAGTCTGCAAAAGGAAATATATATAAACCTGACTCATGGCAAATATAAGTACAATACATATATTTAGAACTTTATTTTAATGCATAAAGTGTCAAACCATAGCTGAGAGTGTCTTAAGTAATGAAAACATACTTACCAAAAGACACCCATCCACATATAGCAGATAGCCAAACCAGTACTGAAACAGTTATCCGTAGAGGTAATGGAAGCGAATCATGTCTGCCCAACATCGCTAAATGCCGACAGCATATACTGTCGCCATTTATCATTGCACAAGTATTTCTGGTGATATGCTTGTGCAATGCCGCCCCCTGCACATTCCCGGCCAATTGCCCACTAGCAGGGGGTGTTAATCATCCCGATCATATCTGATCGGAATGATTGCAGTCCGCCACCTCAGAGGTGGTGAACGAGTTAAGGAGCAGCGGTCTTAAGACCGCTGCTTCTTAACTCCTGTTTCTGGCGAGCTGGAAGGCTCTAAATTGGCCCCTATGAGTTATTAGAAAATACATTTTACATTTTAAAAAATGAATTGAAAATGCATAAATGTTTTCTTAAATAAGGAAAAAGGTAATAAGTAAAACATAAAAATAATGTTACTTTTCTGCTTTTGGACTTTGTCTATATATCTTTGTCCAGCAATAGGTGGCAGCATATTTCTTTTGTATGCTGCATTAAAATAAAACTCACAAAACCACCTTATCTCTAGCTTTATTTTTTCAAAACCCTTTTTATTTATCCTTTAAAATAACATACTCGTAATTGTGAATCAAAACATGGAACTCAGTTCACAAACCAGCAGAAGGAGAACTTTTGTTTTTTAAGTCCAAAGCTGATAGCAATAAGCAGGGATGAGTCATTCACCTTCCTTGTGATTGCTCCGAATTTAAATCAAATTAAGCCGGCATGCTAAGCGCTTTTGGCAAACATCCGTACTGTGAGAAAAATGAAGCCCTTATGTTGTCTGCTGTCATTACATTTGTTAAGAATTTCATCACAATGTGGAAGGAGTTAGTTGAAGATTGAGAATTTAGATAAATTAAATACTCCCCAGAATAATGCCATTACTGACAGAAACGTATAAAGGCAGATTTATTAACTGTTTTTTGAAGGAGAAGGAGCATTTAATATATCTAAGATTGGGTTATGTAGATTTGCACAGAGTGTCTCCTACATACCTATGTATCTAAAATTATTTTGTTATCTTTTGTTTCTGTGGTGGGTTGTGAAAAAGTGAAAAGAACCTAACGCTGCAATACAAAGACAAAGCAATGAGCTGATCTTGTATTGCAGCTGTCATGCATTGTAAGGTACTGGCTAATGTCAGTCTACAGTACAGTGAAAAACAAACTATGTCAAGCACAATCATTTTAAGTGTCTCTTGTAGTATTGAAACATTACATGCACATGCAGTTTTCACTAGATTAATTGAGTGTAGCTAAACAGTTTTTTTTCTTGAATTTTGTAAACTTATAGTTAAACATTTCTAAAAAAAAAAACAGAATTTATGCTTACCTGATAAATTTCTTTCTCTTGTTATGTATCGAGTCCACTGATGCATCCATACTTATGGGATATTCTCCTACCCTACAGGAAGTGGCAGAGAGAGCACCCACAGCAGAGCTGTCCATATAGCTCCTCCCTTAGCTCCACCCCCCAGTCATTCGACCGAAGGCTAGGAAGAAAAAGGAGAAACTATAGGGTGCAGTGGTGACTGAAGTTTTTTAAATAAAAATATACTACCTGTCTTAAATAGACAGGGCGGGCCGTGGACTCGATACATCACAAGAGAAAGAAATTTATCAGGTAAGCATAAATTCTGTTTTCTCTTGTAAGATGTATCGAGTCCACGGATTCATCCATACTTATGGGATACCAATACCAAAGCTTTAGGACACGGATGAAGGGAGGGACAAGACAGGTAAGTTAAACGGAAGGCACCACTGCTTGTCGAACCTTTCTCCCAAAAATAGCCTCCGAAGAAGCAAAAGTATCAAATTTGGAAAAAGTATGAAGCCAAGACCAAGTCGCCGCCTTACAAATCTGTTCAACAGAAGCCTCATTTTTAAAAGCCCATGTGGAAGCCACTGCTCTAGTAGAATGAGCAGTAATTTTTTCAGGAGGCTGCTGGCCAAACGGATGAAGCTTTTCAGCCAAAAGGAAAGAGAGGTAGCCGTAGCCTTTTGACCTCTCCGTTTACCAGAATAAACAACAAACAATGAAGATGTTTGACAGAAATCTTTAGTTGCTTGTAAGTAGAACTTTAAAGCACAAACCACATCAAGATTGTGCAACAGACGTTCCTTTTTTGATGAAGGATTAGGACACAGAGAAGGAACAACCATCTCCTGATTGATATTCCTATTAGAAACAACCTTAAGAAGAAACCCAGGTTTGGTACGCAAAACCACCTTATCTGCATGGAAAACTAGGTAAGGTGAGTCACACTGTAAAGCAGATAACTCAGAAACTCTTCGGGCCGAAGAGATAGCTACTAACAACAAAACTTTCCAAGATAGAAGCATAATATCTATGGAATGCATAAGTTCAAACGGAACCCCTTGAAGAACTTTAAGAACCAAGTTTAGGCTCCATGGCGGAGCAACAGGTTTAAATACAGGCTTGATCCTGACCAAGGCCTGACTAAATGCTTGAACGACTGGAACATCTGCCAGACGTTTGTGTAAAAGAATAGATAAAGCAGATATTTGTCCCTTTAAGGAACTAGCTGATAATCCCTTCTCCAATCCTTCTTGGAGAAAGGACAAAATTCTAGGAATCCTAATCTTACTCCAACAAAGATATTTGCGCCAAATCTTATAATAGATTTTCCTGGTAATAGGCTTTCTAGCCTGAATCAGGGTATCAATGACCGACTCAGAGAAACCACGCTTTGATAGAATCAGGCGTTCAATCTCCAAGCAGTCAGACGCAGAGAAATTAGATTTGGATACTTGAACGGACCTTGGATTAGAAGGTCCTGCCTCATTGGCAGAGTCCATGGTGGAACAGATAACATGTCCACCAGGTCTGCATACCAAGTCCTCCGTGGCCACGCAGGCGCTATCAAAATCACTGAAGCTCTCTCCTGCTTGATTCTGGCAACCAGACGTGGGAGGAGAGGAAACAGTGGAAATACATAAGCCAGATTGAAGGACCAGGGCACTGCTAGAGCATCTATCAGTACCGCCTGGGGATCCCGGGACCTGGACCCGTAATGAGGAAGTTTGGCGTTCTGACGGGACGCCATCAGATCCAATTCTGGTGTGCCCCATAGCCGAGTCAGCTGGGCAAATACCTCTGGATGGAGCTCCCACTCCCCCGGATGAAAAGTCTGACGACTTAGGAAATCCGCCTCCCAGTTCTCTACCCCTGGGATATGGATTGCTGAGAGATGGCAAGAGTGATCCTCCGCCCATCGGATTATTTTGGTTACCTCCATCATCGCTAGAAAACTCCGTGTTCCTCCTTGATGATTGATATAGGCTACAGTCGGGATGTTGTCCGACTGAAATCTGATGAATTTGGCTGTAGCTAGCTGATGCCACGCCTGAAGCGCATTGAATATCGCTCTCAGTTCTAGAATGTTTATCGGGAGGAGAGATTCCTCCCGAGACCATAAACCCTGTGCTTTCAGTGATTTCCAGACTGCACCCCAGCCTAGCAGGCTGGCATCTGTCGTTACTATGAGCCACTCTGGCCTGCGGAAACACATTCCCTGAGACAGGTGGTCCTGAGACAACCACCAGAGAAGAGAATCTCTGGTCTCTTGGTCCAGATGCAGTTGAGGAGATAAATCTGCATAATCCCCATTCCACTGTTTGAGCATGCATAGTTGCAGTGGTCTGAGGTGTAGGCGGGCATAAGGAACTATGTCCATTGCCGCTACCATGAGTCCGATTACCTCCATACGTTGAGCCACTGATGGCCGAGGAATGGAATGAAGAGCTCGGCAAGTGATTAAAAGTTTTGATTTTCTGACCTCCGTCAGAAATATTTTCATTTCTACCGAGTCTATCAGAGTCCCTAGGAAGGAAACTCTTGTGAGAGGGACGAGAGAACTCTTTTTTATGTTCACCTTCCACCCGTGAGATCTCAGAAAAGCCAACACGATGTCCGTGTGAGACTTGGCTAGCTGGAAAGTCGACGCCTGAATTAAGATGTCGTCTAGATAAGGCGCCACTGCTATACCCCGCGGTCTTAGAACCGCCAAAAGGGACCCTAGCACCTTTGTGAAAATTCTGGGAGCCGTGGCCAACCCGAAGGGAAGGGCCACAAACTGGTAATGCCTGTCCAGAAAGGCGAATCTGAGGAATTGATGATGATCTCTGTGAATAGGAATGTGTAGATACGCATCCTTTAAGTCCAAATAGTCTCCATCTTGAAAGATGGTACTCTTAGGAATTTGTTTAGAATTTTGAGATCCAAGATTGGTCTGAAAGTTCCCTCTTTTTTGGGGAACCACAAACAGGTTGGAGTAAAAACCTAGCCCTTGTTCCGCTCTTGGAACTGGGCGGATCACTCCCATGGTATGTAGGTCTTCTACACAGCGTAAGAACACCTCTCTCTTTGTCTGGTTTGCAGACAATTGAGAAATGTGAAATCTCCCCCTTGGGGGGGAGTCTTTGAAGTCCAGAAGATATCCTTGGGACACAATTTCTAAAGCCCAAAAATCGTGAACATCTCTTGCCCAAGCCTGCGCAAAGAGAGAGAGTCTGCCCCCTACTAGATACTCTCTCTGTGCAAAGAAAATCACAAAGACAAGGGCGCCTCCTCGTGTGATATAGTTTGGACAAATGTAAAAATAGGTGAATACAGATTTTATACTCACAAGTAAAGCAGCACTCTGTTGTGCTTATAGAGGCAGACTGGGAGTTCACAGTGTCCCAGTTCACTGACCAAGGCAGTGCAACAAATCACTCCAGGGTAGATTTCAATCAATGATTTGTTGCACTGCCTTGGTCAGTGAACTGGGACACTGTGAACTCCCAGTCTGCCTCTATAAGCACAACAGAGTGCTGCTTTACTTGTGAGTATAAAATCTGTATTCACCTATTTTTACATTTGTCCAAACTATATCACACGAGGAGGCGCCCTTGTCTTTGTGATTTTCTTTGCACAGAGAGAGTATTTACCAAGACTGGTTTTGTGACAAGGAGCTGACTTCTGGATCTAAGGGAGAATCTTATATATGTGCTACCCAGGAGGACTAATAAACCTCTGAAGTGCCCTCCTAATCTTGGGACTGTCTGAGCATCAATATCATATACAGATAAGAACTTATTAGAGACTTAATACTATTTATTTATTATATATTGTTTTAAGCTGCATTTTCTGTTTATATTGATCTCATCACATCACATTTGATGAGAGTCCATGTCTAATTTTTTCTGTAATTGTCATTATTATTTTGTCTTTATACATTATTATCTGATCATTTTATATTATTTTTAAGTGTTTATTGTTTTTACTATACTTCAGTATTATCCTACAGATTGTTTTATATATTTCTTCTAGCGCCCCCTAGAGTTACGCTTGCATAGTGTAACAGGTATTTCTGCCCCCTACTAGATCCTGTCCCGGATCGGGGTCTACCCCTTCATGCTGTCTTAGAGGCAGCAGCAGGCTTCTTGGCCTGTTTACCTTTGTTCCAAGCATGGTTAGGTCTCCAGACTGAGTTGGATTGGACAGAATTCCCCTCTTGCTTTGCTGCAGGGGAAGCTGAAGCGGGACCACCCTTGAAGTTCCGAAAGGAACGAAAATTATTTTGTTTGGTCCTCATCTTATTTGTTTTATCCTGAGGGAGGGCATAGCCTTTCCCTCCAGTGATGTTTGAAATAATTTCTTTCAGTGCAGGCCCGAATAGGGTCTTTCCTTTGAAAGGGATGTTGAACAATTTAGATTTTGATGACACATCAGCAGACCAGGACTTAAGCCATAACGCCCTGCATGCTAAAATGGAAAACCTGAATTCTTTGCCGCTAATTTAGATTTGGAAAGCGGCATCTGTAATGAAAGAATTAGCCAACTTAAGGGCCTTAATTCTATCCATAATATCTTCTAATGGAGTCTCCACCTGGAGAGCCTCTTCTAGAGCCTCAAACCAGAAAGCAGCTGCAGTAGTTACAGGAACAATGCATGCAATAGGTTGGAGAAGAAAACCTTGATGAACAAAAATTTTCTTTAGGAGACCCTCTAATTTTTTATCCATAGGATCTTTGAAAGCACAACTGTCTCCGATAGGTATAGTTGTACGCTTAGCAAGAGTAGAAATAGCTCCCTCCACCTTAGGAACAGTCTGCCACGAGTCCTGTATGGTGTCAGATATGGGAAACATTTTCTTAAAACAGGAGGGGGAGCGAACGGAGTACCTGGTCTATCCCACTCCTTGGTAACAATAGTCACAATCCTCTTAGGGACTGTAAAAACATCACTGTAAATAGGAACCTCTAAGTATCTGTCCATTTTACACAATTTCTCTGGGACCACTATAGGGTCACAATCGTCTAGAGTAGCTAATACCTCCTTGAGCAATAAGCGGAGGTGTTCAAGCTTAAATTTAAAGGCCGTCATATCAGAATCTGTCTGAGGAAGCGTCTTTCCTGAATCAGAAATCTCTCCCTCAGATAACAAATCCCTTACCCCTACTTCAGAACATTGTGAAGGTATATCGGATACGGCTACTAAAGCGTCAGACGGCTCAGCATTTGTTCTTAACCCAGAGCTGTCACGCTTTCCTTGTAAACCAGGCAGTTTAGAGAAAACCTCTGTGAGGGTTTTATTCATAACTGTGGCCATGTCTTGTAAAGTAAATGAATTAGACGCACTAGAGGTACTTGGCGTCACTTGTGCTGGCGTTACTGGTTGTGACACTTGGGGAGAGCTAGATGCTAAACCCTCATTTCCTTCTAACTGAGAATCATCTATTGCAATATTTTTAAGTGCTAAAATATGCTCTTTATAATTTATAGACATATCAGTGCAAGTGGGACACATTCTAAGAGGGGGTTCCACAATGGCTTCTAAACACATAGAACAAGGATTTTCCTTGGTGTCATACATGTTAAACAGGCTAGTAATGAAACAAACAAGCTTGGAAAACACTTTAATAAAAGAAAATAACACTTTAAACAAAAACGGTACTGTGCCTTTAAGAGAAAAAAACTGCACAAACTCTGCAAAACAGTGTAAAAAAGCAGTAAACAAAACAAAATCTTTACAGTAGCATCATAAAGCCTTAGTAACTTTGCACCACTATGCAAATAAACAATTAACCCCTTAATGTAAAAACCGGATTGAAAAAACTTCAAAACCTGTAAAATAATGTTCAGCACCTTGCCACAGCTCTGCTGTGGCGCCTACCTGCCCTTTAGGAACGATTTGTGGGGAAAAAAACCTATTTACAGACATCAAATACAGCAGGAATCTCTGGAGAAGTAGCTGGATGCTTCTGAGGTAAATAAACTGTGCAACTGAAAATAGGCCCCTCCCACCTCACTCAATGTTATTGGGGCCTAAAAAACACCACAGACTGTTTCTTAAACTAGCCATGTGGATTAATAACCCTTAAACAAGCCACAAAGACCCCTTAAAGTCCCTCAAAAAACGTTTTATTTGTAATTAAACCAAAACGTTTTTTCCTATTAGTGTCACCAGTAACTATGAGCCCTTTATGCAAGCTTGGATTCCTCTTTTACTGAATACAGCTTACCTTTCCCTCATGGGGATATTGCCAGCCTTTTCTAGAAATAACACAGTCTGTCTAGAAAAAAATAGGCTGAACATACCTTAATGCAGTTAAGCTGCAAACTGTTCCCCCAACAGCAGTGGATCTTAGTTACAAAATGCTAAAATCATCATCCTCCTTGCAGAAATCTTCATCCCTTTTCTGCCAGAGAGTAAATAGTACACACCGGTACCATTTAAAATAACAAACTTTTGCTTGAGAAAATAAAAACTAACATTTTTGTCACCACACTCCCTTTGCCCTTCCTAGCAGTTAAGCAGGCAGAGAGAATGACTGGGGGGTGGAGCTAAGGGAGGAGCTATATGGACAGCTCTGCTGTGGGTGCTCTCTCTGCCACTTCCTGTAGGGAAGAAAAATATCCCATAAGTATGGATGAATCCGTGGACTTGATACATCTTACAAGAGAAATAATAATAATTATAATCTTGTCTATAGTTTCACTAAACAGTAGAAACTTTTAAAGGGCCATTATAGTGAAAAATGCTAGGCTCTAAATCATTAAAGCATGTAAGTTTATTACTATCGACCGTGCAACTCTATGTGTTTGACACCCCAGGGCAAAGGGGTTAAACACGTAGTTAAAGTACGGGAGCCACAAGAAAACTGCTGGTTCTGAGTGGAAACTGTTAGATTTTTGCGTGCATCAGGTAGTGCACGTATTACAAGTTGAAAGTAAAAAAAATTAGCACAAGCGGAAACTTGAAGCGCACAAAAAGCCAAATTTGAACATTGCAAACACGTTAACGTATTCCCACTTAGGCTTCAATGGAGAGTCAAAAGTGGAAACACTCTACTCGCTACTCGCATGCAAACCTGATCATGTTTAAAGGGACAGTTTACCCAAAAACTTCCTCTCCTTTAATATGTTCCCAACTATCCATTTTACCTGCTGGAGTGTATTAAATTGTTTACAAATAGCTCCTTAGCCTTTATATTGGCCTTTGAAATAGCTGATTTAGTATGTAGTATCCCTACCTATACTAAAAGTTTCAATACCTAGGTTTAGGCTATTGAGAAACTAAAGACAGCCAGCAGAAGAGACTACCGTCACAGTGGGAGATGGAAGAGATAAAGCTCTAAAATTTTCATTTTCAATTGTTCTTTCTAAGTATTGTACAGAGACAGAGATAAGAAAGGGAAGCATTTAAGTTATAAGATAACGAGTACTGATCTGTCAGCAAGCCAAGCCTATTTTGATGGGCTGTGGTCTAAAAGAGCAAATCCAGCTATTTCTTTTGCAAAAAGAAGCATAAATTAGAAATTTCTCATACATCTTATACGCTTCAGCTGGTATAACAAGTCATGGTAAACACATTCAGGGAAAACAATTTTACAGTAAACCAAACCTTTAACTAAAGTGCGCTAACCTAACATGAAATATGAATATTGCGCTACTCGTAATCTAGCCCTCAATCAGCAGCATTAGTTGAACAGCTTGGTCATGTGACTAGTGTTGCTTTTTGGGACCGACCACATTTTCTGCAGCTCCCAAGCAATACTTTAACTATGTGTTTAGCATGTCATTTTTTCACAATAATGGCTCTTTAATTGCTCTCTTAGTATACACTTCCTCAATATACAAAAGGAGGGTTATCAGGTAGAAGAATTATAAATAGTAATATATTAACAGATTTTATTTCCAAGGCATATATATGTATACACATTTTTCCTAGGCATTGCTCTACTTTAAAGAGAAATCCTCATAACATTTTAAGGAGGTTGTGTCTAGTTAAGAATCTGCAATGCCTTGCCTCTCCTTTGCATGGGTTAAAAGAATAGCTTTGAACAAGCATTACAGCAATAATAAAATGTTTTTGCTTACTGGATCATTTTATTATCAACCATTTTATACAAAACTAAAGGTTAACAATCTTGTAAACCGCTTTAAAGGGAGATCCTGAGATCATGGTGTGATGTATCTATTAAATATATGCAATTAAAGGGATACTAAACCCATTTTTTTCTCTCTTATGATTCATATAGGGCGTGCAATTTTAAGCAACATTCTAATTTACTCCCATTATCAATTTTTCTTCGTTCTCATGCTATATTTATTTTAAAAAGCAGTATTCTAAGCTAAGGAACCGGCCCATTTTCGGTTCAGCACCTAGAGTAAATTAGAAAGTTGCTTAAAATTGCATGCTCTCTCTGATTTATGGAAGAAAAAAACTGGGTTCAGTATCCCTTTAATTGCAAAATTTTTTGGGGTGGCCAAAATTCTGATAAACAGTAGCACTCAGTCTATTTGCAAAAAGTTATAAGTTCAAAATCATGACTATTCCTTATTACACAGAAACACAGTTTAATTGATATCTACAAGGGCGTTATGTAGTCATTTTCTCACTTGTTTCATGTAAAAAGGGGCCTTCAAAAATATTACAGCTCTCTGCCTTGAATAAAAAAAAAATATTTTCAGGCTTACAAAGGTATCTCCTTCATAACCATCAGAGACGTGGGAGTTGGTCTTTTCAACCAATGAACATTAGTAAGCAGGTGACCACTGTGTATTAGTTACATGTTACATTTAAATCGTTTTTACTTAGCAGCTTTGTTATATGCATAAGAAAACATTTTGCTTACAAAGACTCTTTATAGAAAAGGTATTGTGTATAAATACTAACGTACCAGCAGCGGTAAAACAAACAAATAGATTTTAGCTAAGTTTTTGAAGGGCATAAAACAATCATAGGGATTAAAAATATCAACAAACTGTAATAAGAAATGATGTTGACTACAAGGTGGTTTTGGTTCTAATATAAATATATAAATTACCTTACAGTTATGTGTTCTTTTGACCTCTGATCGATATTAGAATTAAAAAATCAGTTAAAATCTTTTAAACTGCAAAGGTTTGTCTCTCAGAAGTTTGTATGCAATGCACAATGCTTTGCTTTGTATGTAGTATAGAAAATCATCAAACACGTAACCTCATTTTAAACAATGTCTTCATTAGTCTCTCCTATATTATTGTGTTGGATTTCAACCAATAAAAATATTTTGTTCCTAACACAAATGGCATTACTGTAAAATAAAAAAAAATTTGGAAATTAAAATTCTTAAATGTTTATTAAATTTAGCATAAAGGTTTTTATCAAAATGCACAAAACCCAGGTAATTTGTTAGTTTTCTTACTCACTGTGATTTATTATTATTATTATTTTTATTAATAATATTATCATTATTGTTACTAGTAGTAGTAGCTCTGGCAATAGTATTATCATTTATCTGCAGAGCTGGCTACATAATAACAGCTAAACAATTACACTAATCAATTGTGAAAATAAACTATAGAACAAAAATTATAATTAAAGGAGAAGGTCCTGCTCTAAGAACTTACAATTTCAGCCTCATCTTGATATTTTAAAGGAATTAACAATCTCACATTCAACGCTGATCACATCCTATATTATAAAAGACCAAGTGTTTGTCTGAAGCCGTCATGCGCAGTAGAGACAAACACTTGGCCTTGAGATAGGGAGCGCGAGGTACACAAACAGCTTATTTTAACTAGGTACAATAGCTATTAAATAGTTATTAACTATTTAATAGCTACCTAGTTAAAATAATTACAAAATTACCTGTAAAATAAATCCTAACCTAAGTTACAATTAAACCTAACACTACACTATCATTAAATTAATTATTCCAATTTAAAACTAAATACTTACCTATAAAATAAACCCTAAGATAGCTACAATGTAATTAATAATTACATTGTAGCTATCTTAGGATTTATATTTATTTTACAGGCAACTTTGTATTTATTTTAACTAGGTACAATAGTTATTAAATATGTATTAACTATTTAATAACTACCTAGCTAAAAGAAATTCAAAATTACCTGTAAAATAAATTCTAACCTAAGTTTCAATTAAACCTAACACTACACTATCATTAAATTAATTAAATAAATTAGCTACCAATACCTACAATTAAATACAATTAAATAAACAAACTAAATTACAAAAAAACAAACACTAAATTACAGAAAATAAAAAAATATTACAAGAATTTGAAACTAATAACACCTAATCTAAGCCCCCTAATAAAATAAAAAATAATAATAAAAGTCCCTACCCTATTCTACATTACAAGGTAATCAGCTCTTTTACCAGCCCTTAAAAGGGCTTTTTGTGGGGCATTGCCACAAAGTAATCAGCTCTTTTGCCTGTAAAAAAAAACACAACCCCCCCCAACATTAAAACCCACCACCCACATACCCCTACTCTAACCCACCCAAACCCCCCTTAAAAAACCTAAAACTAACCCCCTGAAGATCTCTCTACCTTGAGTCGTCTTCACCGAGCCGGGCCAAAGTCTTCATCCGATGGGGCAGAAGAGGACATCTAGACCGGCAGAAGTCTTCATCCTATCCGGGCAGAAGAGGACATCCAGACCAGCAGAAGTCTTCATCCTATCTGGGCAGAAGAGGACATCCGGACCGGCAGACATCTTCATCCAAGCGGCATCTTCTATCTTCATCCATCCGATGAGGAGCGGCTCCATCTTCAAGACCTCCGGCGTGGAACATCCTTCTTGCACGACGACTACCTGACGAATGGCTGGTCCTTTAAATGACGTCATCCAAGATGGCGTCCCTCGAATTCCGATTGGCTGATAGGATTCTATCAGCCGATCGGAATTAAGGTAGGAAAAATCTGATTGGCTGATGCTATCAGCCAATCAGATTGAAGTTCAATCCGATTGGCTCATTGAATCAGATTTTTCCTACCTTAATTCCGATTGGCTGATAGAATCCTATCAGCCAATCGGAATTTGAGGGACGCCATCTTGGATGACGTCATTTAAAGGACCAGCCATTCGTCGGGTAGTCGTCGTGCAAGAAGGATGTTCTGCGCCGGAGGTCTTGAAGATGGAGCCGTTCCTCATAGGATGGATGAAGATAGAAGATGCTGCTTGGATGAAGATGTCTGCTGGTCCGGATGTCCTCTTCTGCCCGGATAGGATGAAGACTTCTGCCGGTCTGGATGTCCTCTTCTGCCCCGTCGGATGAAGACTTCGGCCCGGTTGGGTGAAGACTCTTCAAGGTAGGGAGATCTTCAGTGGGGTAGTGTTAGGTTTATTTAAGGGGGGTTTGGGTGGGTTAGAGTAGGGGTATGTGGGTGGTGGGTTTTAATGTTGGGGGGGTTGTATTTTTTTTACAGGCAAAAGAGCTGATTACTTTGGGGCATGCCCCGCAAAAACCCCTTTTAAGGGCTGGTAAAAGAGCTGATTACTTTGTAATGTAGAATAGGGTAGGGACTTTTATTATTTTGTTGTTTTTTTTAATTTTATTAGGGGGCTTAGATTAGGTGTAATTAGTTTAAAATTCTTGTAATATTTTTTTATTTTCTGTAATTTAGTGTTTGTTTTTTTGTAATTTAGTTTAGTTTATTTAATTGTATTTAATTGTAGGTATTGGTAGGTAATTTATTTAATTAATTTAATGACAGTGTAGTGTTAGGTTTAATTGTAATTTAGGTTAGGATTTATTTTACAGGTCATTTTGTATTTCTTTTAGCTAGGTAGTGATTAAATAGTTAATAACTATTTAATAACTACAGTACCTAGTTAAAATAAATACAGTTACCTGTAAAATAAAAATAAATCCTAAAATAGTTACAATGTAATTATTAGTTATATTGTAGCTATATTAGGGTTTATTTTATAGGTAAGTATTTAGTTTTAAATAGGATTAATTTAGTTAATAAGAGTGCTATTATTTAGATTTATTTAATTAATATTTAAGTTAGGGGGGTGTTAGGGTTAGTGTTAGACTTAGGTTTTTTGGGTTAATAATTTTATTATAGTGGCGGCGGTGTGGGGGGGGCAGGATAGGGGTTAATAAATTTATTATAGGTGGCGGCGGTATAGGGGGGGCAGGATAGGGGTTAATAGGTATTATGTAGGGTCCGGGAGCGGCGGTTTAGGGGTTCACATATTTATTATAGTTGCGGCGGGGTCCGGGAGCGGCGGTTTAGGGGGTAATACATTTATTTAGTTGCGGCGGTGTAGGGGGGGCAGATTAGGGGTGTTTAGACTCGGGGTACATGTTAGGGTGTTAGGTGCAGACATCTCCCATAGGAATCAATGGGATATCGGGCAGCAGCAAACATGAGCTTTCGCTATGGTTAGACTCCCATTGATTCCTATGGGATCTGCCGCCTCCAGGGCGGCGGACTGAAATCCAGGTACGCTGGCCCGGAATAGTGGCGAGCGTACTTGCGTTCGGAACATCTGGAGTGACGTAAGCATCGATCTGTGTCGGACTGAGTCCGGCGGATCGAAGCTTACGTCACTATATTCTACTTTTGCCGGGCAGTAGGGGTTGATAACTAAGGCGAATCAGCCTCGCCACAAATACGCTGCGGAATTCCAGCATATTTGCGGTTGACGGCTTGATAACTAGAGGCCATAGTATTGTGGTGACGTTAAATAAATCTCATTAAAAAAAAAAAAAGGATACTTCATAGCATAGGCAAATTAATGGGGGTTTTTTAAAGAAGAAGAAAAAACACAATTTCTGTCATAAGAGGCACAGGGCTGTTAATTCCAATACAATAACTGTTTAATGTATGACACCTACAGTTAGAATGTTGCACAAACACAATTTACCTTTTTTTATACATTGTTGCTGTGAAGTGTTTTGTGAACTGTTGATTTTGAAAGATAAGCTATAGTGACAGCAGTATCCTTACTAAAGGAAAGGTTTAGGTAGACCAAAGTGACA
Organism: Bombina bombina; assembly: GCF_027579735.1. NCBI lineage: Eukaryota > Metazoa > Chordata > Amphibia > Anura > Bombinatoridae > Bombina > Bombina bombina. The sequence goes on along the minus strand of NC_069500.1, from coordinate 298,715,614 downwards.
TACATTTGCATCTAGGTACATAATACTGAAGTGCTTATTAGTGCAAAACGAATACACTGGTTCGGTAATATTACTGGTAAGTTGCAGAGTCCGTAATGAAATCCATTACTGCACAAATTACAGCAGTAAATATATTCAAATATACAGATATATATAGGAATATATTTTTAAAAATACATAGAACATATTCTGCTTTGTGCAGAACATTGGCATGTGAAATATTTACAGTAAATACACAGCATAATACTTTATTGAATATAAATATTGCATGAATATGCTTTTACATGGTTGCATCTACTTGTTAGCAAAGGGCTCCAATGCACTTATATTTATATGTCTTTATATGTAACTATACATATGTAAATACATAAATACATATATAAATACATATGCACACACACATATATATATATATATATATATATATATATATACACACACACACATAAATAGCCATTTATATGTATATATCTCTAGGTTAAAGACCTTTGCAGCCTTATTTTCTAACACCTGAGACCTCATATCTTTGAGCCCTTATAACTTTTTATTGCAATATTTTTTAATCGATCTTCAACAACACAAATGAACAGATCCCTCACAGAGTGCTGCCTGGGCCAGGTCCGTTGTTGGATTTACCACCCTTTTGACTGTCTTACTAATGTATATCTACAAAATTGGACTTTATATTTGCTTTTGTGTTTTGTTGATATCTAGATCTTTAGTTATAGTTTATCTAAGGACGCTCCCTATTTATTTATTTTTTGTTTAATAATTTTAATTAGTGTTATTATGAGTGTAACTGTACTTTTAAATGTATTTTTGATGTGTTTTGTGATACTTTTTTGTCTCGCGTAACAGTTAACCAGAGCTCTGAAAATGTGGTAACCATTCTAGTGTAAATCGCGATTGTGCTTGCGCGTTCGTATTTACTTTCAACTTGTAATACGAGCTCTCTTTCCAACGCACGCAATCAGCCGTAATAAACCCGATATTGCTTGCGCAAAACAGTTAGTGCGCCACTCGTAATCTGGCCCTTAATGTGCCCAAGCTTCACAAATTTGATATTGAAAAGCCACAGTCTGTGTTGATATACAAACCAGATTTCACATACCAGAGCCTCAACAGCTCTGGGTAAAAGCACATATGAATATTCAGGATCTCTTCTTAAATCAGCAATTTATTTTACAATGCATGTTATTAAAACCACAAATTTAAAAACATACAGATCGGGGTTAATAATAACTCTCAGCAGAAGCACATAAAGCTGAGACCCGTCTCACTTGTGCCAGTACAAAATCCTGCCCTTCCTTGTGACCAGCCCTCTGCAGTTTAATCTCTAAAGCAGGTTTCCCTGTTCAATCACAGCTTTTTAAGGAAATATACTGAAACTTATATAAAGCAAGTATTTAAAATATGCAAAACTGTCTCAATTTACTATAGCACATTAATATACCTTTCTGTTCAATATTATTCAAGGAAAAAAGGGCCTCAGCATCTTCATAACGTTCTATCAGACTATTGACTATACCCACTCAGTTCATAATTTGAATCAGTCAAATTAAAGACAAGCCATAACATGACAATATACCAATATAATGAGGTTAGGAGTATTTTATGTAAACGTTTCAAAATGCAAGTGATCATCAATAGGTTTAGTTACTTTTATGTCTACTAAGCAATGGTTATAAATATTACAGAATGTGCCTGCTGTCAGTGATGTTCCTAGGACCCGTCTGTACCATGCTGGAATAATCAATTATATAAATGGCAGCAATAATCAACCAAATTACAAAATTTATAAATGGATCCCTTTTAATGTATTCACTAATTTTAATGCTGACTTCATCGCGCTAAATGAATTGTTGTCTTGGGATACAGTGCAAAAGCCAATAAATATATATGTCTCTAAAAGTAACTAAATCATATATAGTATATCTGTAAACAATAAAGTTAGTTTGGTAGATTTGTTTAATAACATGACCATTTTAGCATACACAGCAAAGGAAATTGAATTGTACATTACATTATATAGTGACAAACCCATTAGAAAACATAGGAGAGACAATAATGAAACTCATGGGCCTTGCTGACCGTATGTCCCACTTAACTGTTAGATACAGAACAAGTTGCAAGCTCCGTTTAATATTTAACTTTTTAACCTACAGTAGGTTGAGGCAAGGCCCTGAACAACTTTAAAATAATTATAGGCTTTATTTGACTATGAAAAATATTCCCAAAACTGTGTATATTTTTAAATCATGTTATTTTTGTTTTCAAGCTAGAATATTTATATTTCTTTATTCAAGCCAACCTTGCCAGCTTTCAGCTAAAGGGACACCGAACCCCAATTTTTTTCTTTTATGATTCAGATAGAGCATGCAATTTTAAGCAACTTTCTAATTTACTCCTATTATCAAATTTTCTTCATTCTCTTGGTATCTTTATTTGAAATGCAAGAATGTAAGTTTAGATGCCGGCCCATTTTTGGTGAATAACCTGGGTTATTCTTGCTGATTGGTGGATAAATTCATCCACCAATAAAAATAAAATGCTCTATCGAATCACAAAAGAAAAAATTTGGGTTCAGTGTCCCTTTAACAAGGCTCTGAAAACATTTTCTTGAGTTGAAGAGTAAGAAGGCTTTGTTTTTTACCTACAAATCTCCATATCAAAAAGACACTGAATTTAAAAACCATCAGTCTACTGCTCCTTAACTTGCAGGCTTGCATGAGCAAGCCTCACCAAAACTGCCCCCAAAGGACAAGGATTGTCTACCACAAAAATGTTCTAATTGTGAACACAAAACATTGTGAACTAGAGGTGGGTAGGCTGAAACCCCCTGAATTCAGACAGAGCAGAATTGGTGTTATACAATTGTCCATAAAAATGTAATGAGGTTTCTCTAGAACTTCCACTGTACATCAACAAGTCAGAAACACTGACAACTTGTGAAAATTCATTGCCATCACAGAGATTTACTGGAAACCAAGGGCATGTAGAGCACATGAAAACTATGATTAGTATCAATTAAAATAATCAGGGGAAAAATGTAAATTTCAGGAGTTATATTTAATATTGTTCTGTTTATTTCTAATTCCAATGTTCTTTTTACAGTTCCATGCCTTTTAGTGCTCCCCTGTACAACAAGGGTGTGTTTGTTATTCCTATGGGTTTCACGCACAGATCTGTCAAGACTGAGCATAAATGAAATACTGTTATTACCATTACTGCAGCTTTCGGTATTTGCTTTACTTGGAAACTTTTAGTCAAGTTGCAAAGAGAAACATTAGTGAAAAGTAAGTTAGCTGCTGGTCTGAGAGATACATACACTCTGCAGCTCGGATATATTCAAGCTTTGCAAATCTTGTTTATTGTATGTTGTGTACATATTTCTCAAAACACTTTTAACCCTTTGGCTGCTATAAAGAGTGAAAGACAATGTTATGCAATCATCTGGCAATGCAGTAATTAAATATGTTTCATCCTTTGGCAAAAAGGAGTGATGGTGCTCTCTGAGTGCAAATACAAGACACATGTCATATACAGGATCAGTGTCAAGCAAAGCAACTCTACTATTTAACAACAGTCGCACATGCACCTGGCTCTGATTCTCTGGGGTAATATTTTGGGAGGTATAATGGATAACATTGTAATCGATTTGCTAAACAGCATAGGCTTCCTTATCTGTTATTTAGAATTGCCTGCTAAAAAGTGTTACAAAATATAGGAATTCACACCTTGTGAAAAGAAAACAAACGTGTTTTTTTTTACCTCTGCTGTGGGCAATGAGAGAATGTAAACCAAGTCCTGCTCTTATATAAGCAACCATAGCAGGGTCAGAAAAACTAGCATAAAGGGTCTGTAAAGTGTTTTCATTGTTACATCTAAGAGATGTATTTATAGGATTTTATATCTGGATGTCCCTGTAATGTTTTGTACTAGGTGTGCCGCTGTACAGCAATAAAGCAGTGGGAGTCAATATCTATCAGTCAATGAGTGTTTGGTACACAGACATAAATCCACAGTTAGCTTCAAAATAAACAGCTTCAATGTAATCTTTTTTTCCATATAAAACATTTTAATAAATCTAAAAGGTGATTTATTTTTAGATGCACTTTATCTTCTCTAAAATAGGTTTTTTAAAAAGTACAATTTGCATCAATAAATTAGGGCAAGGCAAAATAATAATGAGTGTATGTATGCTCATTTACTTTCCTTTTTACTATGCACACTTAAATACTGTATTATGTTTTCCCCAAAATCAGTTCCCATAGAGTGTGAGATATATATATATACATACTTTTGCAGCGTTGTGGACTATTGTGGACTATAGTTGTCAATGGACAATTACACTGCATACGTTATATTTTAAGACCATCAGCATTTAGCATTCTGTTTATAGTGCTGACAAATAATTTTTCTCCCTGTTATGGCTACTTTACTTACTCCCACAGGGGTAATAGATGATAACACTAGAAGGAAAAAAATTATGACAACAGCACTTAGAGGTCACAGTGAAGTTTCTGATGTTATTAAGGAAGAGAATCTAGACACTGTTTTTTCTAGCTTAGAGAAACTAAGATACAAAGAAACCAATTTGTGGTGGGATATCGAATTTTTAGACCTTTATATCTCAGAGAACAAAGTCCCCAGAGGACTACGTATGAAAAAATATCCCTCCTTTGCTCTAGATAACCCCATTTTTATGGAGGAGTGGAATACTAATTTAACAAACTGCTCTATCATTTGCATGAAGCAACTTCTTAGACACAAAAGAGAAGAGAGGGACAATATTTTGTTAGAAATAAATACCATTTTTGACAAACTAAAACCTTTTGAAACAACACAAAAATACACTGACTATAAATCCCAATTAGATACCACCATAGATCAGCTAGATACCATACTGTCAGATAGGAAAGTACAAAAATACAATAGAGACACGAAAGACTATGACTTAGACATAGTCTACTCTTGGCAAAAATCGAGACCACCTAATAGAAGAGCTACTCACAAGAATAGTCATAATAAAAAGGATAAAAATAAGTCTACACACAATAAAAACCAAACCTCTAGAAAAGTAACTTTTTCAAGCATAGACACTGATAATCTAGAAGATGAAACCACTGACACCCATAATGATGAGCCAGAAGCAGTACCTACTACATCAGACAACACATCTTCTGAGAGAAGAAATTTAAAATCCTTAGTTAAGCTAACCCAACAAACAAGTACCCCAAAGAAAGGGGAGAATACATTTAGATACCCCAGCAGGGTCAGGAAAAACAAGATGAAATAGCAACAATAAATCTCTCTGACTTTACATTGACTGCTCACCATATTAATGTACTTAATAAAGGCTTAACCTTGCACCTGCAACAGATTTCGATTTATTTAGCACTCTTTTAGACACAAATAAATTTGTAAGAAAAGTAGTACTGAAAAAACATTTTTTTGGTATAGAAACACAATCACACACTCCCCCCATAACTGACACACACCCTAACACTATTGGCTTACTATTTTCTGACCTAACAGATCTTACCACTCTCACTACACTCCAACAACACTCACCTAGTTCATATACTCACTCCCCAAGCACTACCCAGCAATACACTTTTAAGGACAAATCACATTTTTACCCAGTCAATGCACGTGATCATACAATAGATTTGTTTCAAAGGACAATAGAAAAGCAACTAACTGATCTTCACAAAACACTTCAGTCAACCACAATAAGTAAAGCCAGAGATAATTTAAGCCGCCATGAGAGAAAAGCACTTAAAGACCTACAAGATAACCCCAACATAGTCATCACTAAGGCGGACAAAGGAGGGGCTATTGTTGTCCTGAACACCACTGACTATTTAGATGAAGTACACAAACATTTAGCGGACAAAGACCAGTATACGAAACTTACATTTAACCCTACCACAACTTTTGTCAGTAAATTGAAGAGTCACTTAGACACAGGCATTGAATTGGGCTACCTAACGGAAGAACTAGCGTCATTTTTTCTGATAAAAGACCCCACTATACCAAGTTTCAGAACTGTCCCTAAAATTCACAAAAATCTCACTAGACCACCAGGTAGACCCATTGTGGCAAGCCAAGGATCCTTATGTGAAAGGCTTGGTGGGTGGCTTGACCACATACTCCAACCCATTGTCCAATCCTTACCAGGCTACATTAAAGACAGTGGCCATCTAATCCAGCAACTTAATACAGTTAACTGGAATTGTGAATACACTTGGCTCACAATTGACGTGGCTGCTCTTTATTCAAGTATTCCTCACACAACAGGCCTCATAGCGCTTCATGAGATGTTACTCAGACACACAGACCATGATATAGGTTTTATTACATTCATAGTAGAAACTGCAGAATTCCTACTAAAACATAACTATTTTGTACATGAAGGAAATTATTATTTACAGCAACGTGGCACGGCCATGGGGGCAAAATTTGCCCCGGCCTATGCCAAAATTTATATGGGTTGGATGGAATTTTGTTTTATTTTTTCAACTGAATTCCAATTTAAAAACAATATTAAACTATACGGTCGCTTTATTGACGACCTCATAATCATTTGGGACAAGACAGATAATGAGTACACCATAGAACAATTTATGACCTATATTAACAATAACAAATTAAACCTTGTCTTTACACACAAAAGTGACAACCAATCCATTGACTTCCTAGATCTAAAACTCAGTGCAAATTTGTCAAAACTAAAAAATTTTACTTCCACATATAGAAAACCCACTTCAAAAAATACAATTCTAAGGGCAGATTCATGTCATGTCCCACATCTCAAAAAAGGCATACCCAAAGGCCAATATCTACGACTCCGTAGAAACTGTTCCAACTTAGATACCTATAGACAAGAAGCAAAAGAATTAACCAACAGGCTAGTTAACAGGGGATACAATAGATCTAAACTTGACCTAATCAATAAAGAAGTAGAAAGCACACAGAGGAACACGTTATTCCAGAAAAAGGATAAAACACAAAATGAGGAAAATATAGTGTTCTCTACTCAATTTAGTAGGCAATACTATAAAATTTGTAAAGTAATTAAGGACAATTTGACAATACTAAAGAGTGATGATACATTGAAAAAAGTAATATCTAAAGGCATTAAATTTGTAGCTAAAAAAGCTCCATCAATAGGAGACTTAACAAACAAAAAATTCTCAGAGAGACCACCAACACAAGCTAATTGGCTGGGCCTAAGTCCTGGATCCTTTAAATGTGGCCACAGACCCTGTAAAAGCTGTGAATTTACCAACATAACCCACACTTTTACCTCTAGTAATACTAAGGAAACCTACACGATCAAGCAAAGGATAGACTGCACTTCGCAGTATGTAATATACCTGATTACATGTCAACTTTGCTTCCAGCAATACATAGGTATCACTACACGTCCGTTAAAAGATCGCATTAGGGAGCACTTATTATCCCTCATTGAAAAAGAAGCTAGAACCCCAGTGGCCAAACACTTTCGCCAACATGGAATAGGTACTGACCACTTCTCATTCCAAGGAATAGAAAGGATTGTCAAAGAAGCCAGAGGGGGCGATAGAACTGCCAAACTCTTAAAAAGAGAAGTCTTCTGGATAGTCAAATTAAATACTAGATATCCCAATGGGATTAACAGAAGACTGGATGTGGATCTATATGTGTAATTCACTCTATTTAGACACATTCCAACCCCTTTAGAACTAACTAAATAAGATTGGAGTCATAAATCCTTTGGAACACTAGATCTAATAATATACTTGACATATCTCCAACACCTAGTTCATACAATTGAATACTTATAATTAATACGATTCTATCTGCTCAACTCATCTAGTACACACACAAAACAAAAATAATAACAATAATATAACTGACTCTTCTATCCATTTGTTCTTCTAGTGGTCCCCCTAGCAATACATAACCAATATATATATATACATACCTAAGCTAAGACACTCATATATATTTAATATACATAAAAGAGATTAGTATAGTATAGTTTAGTTCATGATTTTTTGATCTTGTAATCCTTTTTCTAATTACAAATTGGACAACAAGTCTTCTTTACATGATTGATCATTATATGTATTGTCCAATCTAGATTCTAATCTTCCTTAGTAAAGAATTTTCTAATTCCCTAGCCTTTTTTAAAAAAACATGAATAATACATGTGGGTAATAAAATAGATAAAATAAAAATTAATTTCCCCCTTCTAGATGAAGTGCACCTATATTCAATTAGCTAGCATAGACACTTAGAGCTATATCTTCTATTTTGATGGTAGGAAATTACTTTTTACCTATTTATTTATTCATTGAACATTTTTATTTTTATTTCTAGTTTTATTTACATTTTTTATTTTTTATTTTCAATTTTCATACTTATTTTTATTTTTTATTTTTTACTCATATTCCCATCCCTATTTTTACTCTTATCTTTACATTTTTATACCTTTTCACCATTTATTAATATTTTTACTCATTCATTTTTTACTCATTTTTTATCCATTTACTAATGTATCCATTCATGTATCCACCATGAGAATTATCTATGTTTAATTATTCACCAATTTTTCTCAGTAATCTTATTCCTAATTACTGTTATATTATATTAATGTTTAATTATTTTATTTATTGATGTGCACCAATCAGTGTTACCGCAGAGTTAACAATATTAGCCTCTGTAACAAGTTGAATACACAAGAGTCAATAACACAATGGCTACAACTCATTGAAGCAACACTGATTGGTTTAGACCTCAGTCCTTCTAGGATTGGTGAAAATTTGGTTTAAAAGGCTCACACTGTTATACTCTATCAGCCTCCGATGAAGCGCATCCACGCATGCGCGAAACGCGTCAGGCGTTCCTAACTGTGACCCTGCATACCTGTACCTGTACCTGTTTGGTCTTCAAATAAATTTATGATTTCCAGCATTTCCACAGTGAGCAAGCGTACCTCTTTCTTTGCCTGCTTATATATATTAATATCCTCCTTGTGTATCTGCACTCACATCAACCAGGGTGCAGAGTCAATATATATATATATATATATATATATAAACAGCAACAATAAACGCACCCAGTATAGATGAAAGAACTAGCCCTCAGAGCGTAAATCTGTATTTATTCAATGCTTCCATTCCATCGTGTACAGGTAAAAGAGGCAGACATATGAGGAAAAACAGGCAGCACAGGTCAAGCCAGGTCAAACGCATTTCATAATGTTACAACATAACTTCCTCAGTGACCATGCTCATCACCCATAGTACACTGCTTTTTAACAGTCAAAAGGACACCTCCCAATAATTGGTAGTCCAATCACAAACAAATAAATTGATCTCCTGGGCAGGATAGTATGGGTGAGGGATTGGGATACTTTACAAAGCACTTGATACAGTACGCAACAAAATATTGACAATGTGAATAGTCTTACTATAGCACAAACCAAGTCATTAATAATGGTAGTCCAAAGTGGCCTAATTGACACATATTTTATCACAAATATCAATTGAGTGCAAGGTTGAAAATAAACTCAAAATAACACGTGTATGCAAAATGTTGAAAAGATTTAAAGAGACAGTGAATCAATATAAGTATTGATCTACATACAATTTAACGTCCCACTCTGAATTTAAACCAGCTGGCATCCTGGTATCCAGCTGAAAAATCCAGAAGACTTCTCTTTTACTGAGAATTATTCCTCTGTTCCCCCCTCTTGGGTGTCTAGGAATCAGCTGGATACCTTGGAATGACAACAAGGAGCTGTCAGAATTATGTTTATTTTTGAAATGCAGGGAGATTGGAGTAGTGGACTCAGGGTCCTCAATCGAACGTAAATGGTCCTTAAGGGCACGTGTCGTTTGTCCAACATATTGCCTCAAACACCCCCTGCAGGTCAAAACATAAATGACATAACAAGAGTTACAAGTCATATGCTCCTGAACCTGAAAACTCTTTTTATTTACAGTAGATACAAAGCTAGTACCAAAAGAAGCATAAGAGCAGGATTTACATCTCCTGCTCCGACACTTGAAAAACCCAGGTTTAATAGACAGCAATTTTTTTATTTTATATATATATATATATATATATATATATATATTTTGCAAGATTGCAAGTGCATTTCCTGTAGGCTCAGCCCGATTAAATGGACATGTTCTTGAGAACAATGAGTTGTGGTTTCAATGAGTAAAAACAGCTATTTCAAATAAAATAAATGCTTTCTTTCATGATTCAGAATCAGCATGTTATTTTAAACAACTTTTCAATTAACTTCTTTTATCTAATTTGTTTTGTTCTTTTGGTATCCTTTATTGAAAAGAATACCTAGGTAGGCTCAGGAGCTGATTGAAGAATGCACATACATGCCTCATGTTATTGGCTCACCCAATGCGATAAAGTGATGGCAAATTCACCTCACTAACTTTAGATATATTAAAAGCTCTGGTAATTATAAGCATATTGAGGTGCTTATTTTCTTCAAAATCGAATACAACTTCTATAAAACACCATTACTGTGAGGCTCCGTTACCTGCTTTAATGCAGTCTCTGTCATAGATTTTCTTAGTGTGGTATTTGACTGGCAGCTCTTCCAACCAATAGGAGCCTCACCATGCGCCCTATGTAATTTACTTACAGCACGCTCCCGTGCTTCTAACTATTAGCTAACTTAGCCATGAAGTGTAACTGCGCATGCGCAGCTCACTACGCTATTTGCGTAACAGAAACAATGAGGCTGCTTACTGTAAACAGGTAATCTAGTGTAGCGAGCTGCGCGTGTGCAGTTGCACTTCAAGGCTAAGTCAGCTAATAGTTCGAAGCACGGGAGCGTGCTGTAAGTAAATTACATAGGGCGCATGGTGAGGCTCCTATTGGTTGGAAGAGCTGCCAGTCAAATACCACACTAAGAAAATCTATGACAGAGGCTGTATTAAAGCAGGTAATGGATCCTCACAATAATGGAAGTTGGATTTGATTTTGAAGAAAATAAGCACCTCGATATGCTTATAATTACCAGAGCTTTCAATATATCTAAAGTTAGTGTGGTGAATTTACCATCACTTTAACTAACTACCAGTAGTGCATTGCTGCTTCTTCAACAAAGGACACCAAGCAAATGAAGCAAATTAGTTAATAGACGTAAATAGGAAAGTTGTTTACAATTATATTCTTTATCTGAATTGTGAAAGAAAAGAATTGCGTTTCATGTCCCTTCAATGCTCTGCAGCTTGGTTAACAAGTCATTAGGAACACATTAAGGGTAAACAAACTTTATAGTATTGCGTCCCTTTAATTATGTAACCGGGATTTAATTATGGATTTTTTGGAATATCTGCAATTTTATTGTTGTTTATAGAATAACTCCATAGATGCATCAAAAAAAATAGCATCACTTTTTAAACTGGTAAAGAGTATAATGTGCCCAATGCATAAATCTGTATATACATACATACATTTTCAATTTCTTTATCTGGACAGACACATCTACAGCTATCTACATTGATGTGGATTTACAAATTCACTTGGCCACATACATTATAAATTACAATGAATGGGGTCAGTTATTTTAACCAGTAAGTTTTTATTTAGTTATTTTTTTAGTTAAAAGGGGTATATTTAATATTTCCCATCCACATTATCTGTAAATATAAATGTCTGCTAAGGATAATGAATGTTGTGGAAAAAAAGACCTTATAGACCTTATATGCTAAGGATGGTGTTTCTATGTGTGTTCACTTCCACAAATGCTTTTACTGTATCTTTAGCATAAACTGTAAATAGAAGGGATATGTCAATCAAAATATTTGTCCACTCTTAACCAATCACAAAGTACTTCCCAAGAGTCCTCTCAACACAAAGTGATAGTAGAGAAAATGCTTTAGATAAGGGAGGTCCAAGCTTTAACGTTTCATTGTTCAATGCATAAACAAATTCGACTGACATGTTTAAATGCTTCCTATTTTTGGACTGAAGAATTGAAATAATAGTTAAAAATACAGTATGACACAATATGTTTGCCCTTTGAAGAAATTAGAATGAAATAATCAAGTATTGATGATGATTTTTTTACACAAATGATAAGTGAATATGTTGTATTGGGTAAAATAAAAAATATATTAAATAAAACAATGTATGGAAGATATTTTAAAGGGACAGTCAATGCAAAAATTGTTATTGTTTAAAAAGATAGATAATGCCTTTACTACCCATACCCCAGCTTTATAAAACCAACATGGTTATATTAATATACTTTATAACCTTTAAACCTCTAAATTTCTGTCTGTTTCTAAGTCCCTAAAGACAGCCCCATGATCACTTGCTTTTGTATTTGCTTTTCACATAAGGGGAAGCTAGTTCATGTGAGCCATATAGATAGGGTGACCATATTGCCACTTTAAAAAGGGACACATATGAAAAATACATTTATCAGGGTTCTTATGCAAAACACTTCTTTAAATAGCTCTGACATGTATTTTTCATATGTGTCCCTTTTTAAAGCGGCAATATGGTCACCCTACATATAGATAACATTGTGCTGAAGCCTGTGGATTCTAACAACACAGCACTAATTGGCTTAAATGCAAGTCAATAGATAAAGTCATGTGACCAGGGGGCCGTCAGAAGATGTTTAGAAACAAGGTAATCACAGAGGTAAAAAGTGTATTAATATAACCATGTTTTCTGTTCAAAACTGGGGAATGGGTAATAAAGGGATTACCTATCTTTTTAAACAATAAAAAAAAATTGAGTTGACTGTCCCTTTAAAGGAACATGAAACCTGAAATGTTTTTTCATGATTCAGAAAGAGCATACAATTTTAAACAACTTTCCAGTTTATATTTATTATGAAATGTGCTTAGTTCTCTTTGTATCCTTTGTTGAAGGAGCAGCAATGCAATACTGGGAGTTATCTGAACACATCTAGTGAGCCAGTTACAAGAGGTATATATGTGCAGCCACCAATCAGCTGCTAGCTCACAGTAGTACGTTTCTGCTTCCGAACCTACCAATAAATGTTTTTCATCAAAGGATACAAAGAGAATGAAGACACTTAGCTAATAGAAGTAAATTGGACATTTGTTTAAAATGTCATGCTATTTATGAATGGTAAAAGTTTAATTTTGACTTGTCTCTTTAAAACTGTGTAGAGCAGAGATTTCTACCCTGGAATCTGACTGTAAATTAAAAATAACTTATTACTAAGCTCTGAGATGTAGTATTTGCTTCTGTTATGAATCTAAGCAACAAACCACATAGTAGTATTAGCAGCACCTCTGACGATGTCACAAATATTTTCATATCACATTACAGCTGAATACTCCTCACTACCTTGAAATGATGTTAGTTATTAGACCCCCAGTCTTGCTGTCTACAGAGGCTCATGGCACAAAGCTGTCTTAGCATCAGGCAACTATGCACCTAGAAGTTGTTCTACCACCAAATGGTGAAGTTGTGTGTTAGCACATTGATTACCCAGTGTTGCTTTCCAGTATTCCCTATCAACAACTATCAATATGTTTAAAGGGATGTTAAACAGTAAATACACGCTAGACATAGAGTGATAGTAAATCCTAGCGTTTGTGAAATGCTAGAATTTACCAGTGGAACAAATAAAGGGGACTTTCAGTCATGAAGTGTAAAATACTTCATGCTGAAAGTTCCTTTATTGGTCTGCAGCGTTCACCGTGCTGAGCGCCTCAGGCAGCCCACGGGAGAACGCTATTTTGCTGTGAGGTGATCTTAGCCAGTAGCGTGCTAGCTATCGGGCATAATGCCAGCGGATCTGCACGGCTATTGGCTAAGAGGTGGAAACATCACCTCACAGCAAAATAGCGTTCTGCTATGAGCTGTCTGAGGAGCTCAGTGGGGCAAACGCTGCAGGCAAATAAAGGAACTTTTAGCTTGAAGTATTTTTTACTTTATGACTGAAAGTCCCCTTTATTTGTTCCACTGCTAAATTCTAGCGTTTCACAAATGCTATGATTTACTATCACTATAATGATGTATTTAATAGCAAAGAAGCCTTAGAATATGTAAATATATTTTTACAAATATACTAGTTGTTTCAATATTGCCGACATCCCAACCTGCAAAAACTCATTTCAGGGAGGTGGCTTCACCCGCTACTGCGCAGCCACCCCCACAACCCCCCGCCCCCAGTTATATATTGGACACCTTGAAACCCTAAATAAGATAGGGACTTATCATTAAAGTCACATTAAAAAAAGTAGCTTTATTGCACAACCACATACAACAAACCTATTTTCCAGTGATCGTACGCTTGTTGAATGCTTAAATATTTTAGAATACGAAGTTTAATTAGGTGCAGTAAACAAGGTAGTATTTGTGTTTTATTTTATTAAAATCGGGGGGGGGGGGGGCTTTTGGTTACTGATGCTTTGAGGGTTCTATAACGTCCCAGCAACTAAAGGCATTCCTTAAAGAAACACTTTTCCGGATTTGGGCCACATTGGATCATGGTACTTGCAGTTTCAGGGAGATTGCATTCCATTTGCTGGCATCAGGGAGCCGCTATTACAATCAGGGAGACTCCCTGAACTTCAGGGAGAGTTGGGATGTCTGATATTGAAACTATATGGGTTTTAGTTTCTATAAATTATTACTTTAGTTTCTATAAATTATTACTTTAGTTTCTATAAATTATTACTTTAGTTTCTATAAAGTAATGTTTGAACTTTTTCTATTTATCTGTTTGTGCAAATAAAGCTATATGGAATCCCTTTATGGACAGTCTCTTTTATTGCATGTTTTATATATGTCCCTAATTGTCTTCAGCAGAGGAAAAGATAAGGGGCAATTCAAGTTCAAACATGGAGGCCTATTTATCAAATGTCTGTCGGACCTTATCCGACAGTGCGGATCAGGTCCGACAGACATCACTGAATGCGGAGAGCAATATGCACTACGTATTCAGCATTGCACCAGCAGCTCTTGTGAGCTCTTGTGAACCGCTGCTTCATAACTGCTGTTTCTGGCGAGTCTGAAGCTTTGAAAATTGTCAGAAAGAAATAAACTGCTCATTTGAAGTTATTGTTATTGCATTGTCTTTTTATTACGCATGTCTTGATTATGTAATTCTACTGTATTTAATGGTCTCTCACTAATAGGAAGCAAGAACTTTAGCAATTGGATAGGCTTGTGCGCTAATCCTATGCACTTTATTTTAAACATTCTGAGAAGGGTACATAGGTTTCCCCAGACTGACAAAACAAAATAGTTTATAAAAACCCTGCAACAGATTGACCTTTTTCAGTACTATCAAGAGAAACCAGCAGTACACATGGTTATGTAGCATATTGTGTATTATTTAACTGTTGTACAAACAAAACAAT
Organism: Bombina bombina; assembly: GCF_027579735.1. Taxonomy (NCBI): domain Eukaryota; kingdom Metazoa; phylum Chordata; class Amphibia; order Anura; family Bombinatoridae; genus Bombina; species Bombina bombina. The sequence continues at coordinate 298,700,231 of NC_069500.1, read as the reverse complement.
GATGAAATTGCAAAGCTGTTTATATCATGTTTTTGTGAGGTGAGATTACCTGTTTAGTGAACAATTTGCAATTGATTTGTGCGGATGGTAAACTGTCAGTGCTTACTGCTCAATCTCTGTAACCTGACATTTATGGTGTGCTGATTGCCTCTGTCAGTAGCAGCAGTTGTAAATTCCCTTTTGAAAAGCTTTGTGTGAACAGCCTTCAGGCAGGCAGTGTGATGTCTGCTACGGACTAGCTGACAATTATTTGACCCTTCAACCTTATTATAGTGAGTAAATCAGACTTTAAGCCATTATGCTGGAGCCTGAGGATTACACCGCTGTGGGTCAACCCCTGTCACACTTGTACAACAATACTGGAAATTACTTCAAATCAAAATAAGAGAGGCATAAAGAGAAAAAAAACATATTAGGGTTATGTAGTAATAAAGCATTTAATATGATATACTGGAGAATGCTGGTGAGTTTGAATTATATTCTTTTATTTTTACTTTTAAATCACTGAATATTTTTATTTGAAAACACCTGACTTTCCATATGATGACACGCAGATTATACCATTACATAGGATCTCAAAAAAGGAGACACAATTCTTTACAGATATTTGGAGAGAAGGTGCAAGAGGACATAGAAAAAGCTCCTCTTATGAGTTACCCCAATGTTACATAGATACCCTGCTAGTTATAGTATAATATTAGCTTCTAATAATTGCAAACACTTGTGAACCACGTTTTCTGTAAGCTAAATAAGCATGTTTAGTCAATATCAGGATTTTTAACCAGAGATAGCATGACAATACTTAAAAGCTGTTGTCCAAATTGCACACAGAGGTTTATTCTCACACTACAAAAGTGAGGTCAAATCTCACTTTTTTTTACTAGGTGTTCACACACAAAAATGTAATGTGACAATGGACAGTATGAAAATTAAGAGTGCATGTAATATTAAATATTTTTTAAACCATAACAAATTAAGTTCCATTAATAAACCTATTACAAATATACACATTTGCTGGTAATTGTGAACAATCTATAGAAAGCATTTATCTCCATCTCTACTCGCCGAGTTCAATCTCTACTCGTCCAATATAAGTCCAAAGAGTGACGCCTCTCCTCTTTTGTATAGGAGAGAGAGAGAGAGAGAAAGAGGAAGAGAGAGAGAGAGAGATCAATAGAAATTATTGCACAGGCAATAAGCACATATAGGCAAGTATCCCCGCTTGCCTTTACCCAGTAAAACTCCTTATACATTGTTATCAATGCACAAGAGGATTCTGGGTCAGCAACATCTCAGGCTTTTTGCTTCAAATACTGTGTTACCACACAGCGGTCCCGTAATGGGGTGAGTGCAGCAAATACAAAGGGGACAGCTGTGTGTTAATACAGTATTTTTATCAAAAAGCCTGAGATGTTGCATATCTATTTTGCATATCTTACCCAGAATTCTCTTGTGCATTGGTAACAATGTATATGGAGTTTTACTGGGTAAAGGCAAGCGGGATACTTGCCTAGATGTGCCAATTGCCTGTGCAATTATTTCTATTATTTACTTTTTACTATATGGAGGATTTTAATCTCATGCTTTTATCTCCACCATAATCTTAATAATATATATATATATATATATATATACATACTGTGTGTGTGTATATATATATATATATATATATATATATAGACACATACATATATATATATATATACAGGGAGTGCAGAATTATTAGGCAAATTAGTATTTTGACCACATCATCCTCTTTATGCATGTTGTCTTACTCCAAGCTGTATAGGCTCGAAAGCCTACTACCAATTAAGCATATTAGGTGATGTGCATCTCTGTAATGAGAAGGGGTGTGGTCTAATGACATCAACACCCTATATCAGGTGTGCATAATTATTAGGCAACTTCCTTTCCTTTGGCAAAATGGGTCAAAAGAAGGACTTGACAGGCTCAGAAAAGTCAAAAATAGTGAGATATCTTGCAGAGGGATGCAGCACTCTTAAAATTGCAAAGCTTCTGAAGCGTGATCATCGAACAATCAAGCGTTTCATTCAAAATAGTCAACAGGGTCGCAAGAAGCGTGTGGAAAAACCAAGGCGCAAAATAACTGCCCATGAACTGAGAAAAGTCAAGCGTGCAGCTGCCAAGATGCCACTTGCCACCAGTTTGGCCATATTTCAGAGCTGCAACATCACTGGAGTGCCCAAAAGCACAAGGTGCCAAGGTAACACATGGCCAAGGTAAGAAAGGCTGAAAGACGACCACCACTGAACAAGACACACAAGCTGAAACGTCAAGACTGGGCCAAGAAATATCTCAAGACTGATTTTTCTAAGGTTTTATGGACTGAAGAAATGAGAGTGAGTCTTGATGGGTCAGATGGATGGGCCCGTGGCTGGATTGGTAAAGGGCAGAGAGCTCCAGTCCGACTCAGACGCCAGCAAGGTGGAGGTGGAGTACTGGTTTGGGCTGGTATCATCAAAGATGAGCTTGTGGGGCCTTTTCGGGTTGAGGATGGAGTCAAGCTCAAGTCCCAGTCCTACTGCCAGTTTCTGGAAGACACCTTCTTCAAGCAGTGGTACAGGAAGAAGTCTGTATCCTTCAAGAAAAACATGATTTTCATGCAGGACAATGCTCCATCACACGCGTCCAAGTACTCCACAGCGTGGCTGGCAAGAAAGGGTATAAAAGAAGAAAATCTAATGACATGGCCTCCTTGTTCACCTGATCTGAACCCCATTGAGAACCTGTGGTCCATCATCAAATGTGAGATTTACAAGGAGGGAAAACAGTACACCTCTCTGAACAGTGTCTGGGAGGCTGTGGTTGCTGCTGCATGCAATGTTGATGGTGAACAGATCAAAACACTGACAGAATCCATGGATGGCAGGCTTTTGAGTGTCCTTGCAAAGAAAGGTGGCTATATTGGTCACTGATTTGTTTTTGTTTTGTTTTTGAATGTCAGAAATGTATATTTGTGAATGTTGAGATGTTATATTGGTTTCACTGGTAAAAATAAATATTTGAAATGGGTATATATTTGTTTTTTGTTAAGTTGCCTAATAATTATGCACAGTAATAGTCACCTGCACACACAGATATCCCCCTAAATAGCTATAACTAAAAACAAACTAAAAACTACTTCCAAAACTATTCAGCTTTGATATTAATGAGTTTTTTGGGTTCATTGAGAACATGGTTGTTGTTCAATAATAAAATTAATCCTCAAAAATACAACTTGCCTAATAATTCTGCACTCCCTGTATATACACACATATATACACACACACACACACATTTATATATTTACACACATATACAGTATATCTTTTTTTCATATATTCAGCTCAAGGCAATAAAGCTAATCAGAGGCCATATTACCTGTACATTATCTTAAAGGGACATGAAACCCACATTTTTTCTTTCATGATTTAGAAAGAGCATGCAATTTTAAACAACTTTCTAATTTACTTCTTTTACCTAATTTGCTTCCGTCTCTTGATATACTTTGCTAAAAAGCATATCTAGATAGGCTCAGTAGCTGCTTATTGGTTGCTGCACATAGATGCATCGCGTGATTGGCTCACCCATGTGCACTGCAATTCCTTCAACAAAGGTTATCTAAAGAATGAAGCAAATTAGATAATAGAAGTAAATTGGAATGTTGTATAAAATTGTATTCTCTATGTGAATCATGAAATACATTTTTTGGGTTTAGTGTCCCTTTAAATAGGAGCTTAATACCGTAGATAGCACTACTGATGCACCTCTCTCCACTGACTAGCCTTAATAAGGTCACACGTGCACCTCAATTTTATTAGAGATAAAACTTAAAGGTGGCCACCAAAGTTTAAAGCCCTATTATCGCTATATACATATATATAAGGAGTTGTCAGAAATATTCAAGAGTTATTTGAAATGCTCAATACTAAGTTTTGAGAGAAAATAAGACTGCAAGCCTTATTTACAGATCAAATAGTGGAAGGATTTTCACAAAGTTTAATTATACATCGATTCCTTTGCCGCAAGAAATTTTTAATATCTATTTTTGTCATCAACTGTTTTTTTCTAACTCTATATTCATCACTATCCTTTGTCTTCAAGAATAGACTTTGTATCTATTTGAAACAAGACACCAAAAGAAAAAAATGTTTGCAACCCAAAAGTGGGCTCTCTCTCATTGCTTTGCCTATGTTTTTACCTTACCATTTTTTAATTGATTTTTTTGCATAAAATTTTGTATTGTATACAACATGTTTTATTAAATTGCTTTTATGAGTTGATTAACTACCTTAGAAGACAATGCATTGAATACAAATTGTATTTTATCTGTCATTAAGATATTATTAAAATAAGCCATATTAACTTATCAAGTTACTCCTTCACATTTATTGACCTTAGTCAGTTACCACTGTTATTTCTCAATAACCAGCAAATATCAATTTAAGTTTGGAATTTATAGGTTACTATCGTGTATAAAAATCACACTAATACCCAATTAAAAAGTGACGAAATTTATATACCCAACATCAGCCATAGTTTTATAATACTTTAAGCTAGAAAAGCGCCACTTTTTTTACATATCTTTTCTATTTTCCAATACATATAACCAGGAAGAGGTTATAATAAAAAGGGGGCCTAAGTATTTTAAGTCCAGCGCTAGAAACCTCATATATATTAAATTCTATATTTTTATACCGAAGAGCACAGCAAACCCCCGCCGGAACAAAAGACGACTCCAGCCCCGAAGGTTGACCCCCTGAAGCCTCAGGGACAGTCGTTCCCCCAGAGAGCTGAACAGGCCATCCCATGCCTGAAGAGCCCTGGATAACGGAACACGAACAATATCTTAAGCCAACTTCTGGAAGTTGCAGATTTGCCAGCACCAAAATTATGGACAAGCAAAATCATGCCGAAACCCCCGGCGGGAACAAGCCACCTTCCAGAACTGGAAATGATACTCAATAAACAAGACTATAAGAAGATTACTTCATCCCCTTACATCTAATTCTGTAAGCTATTCGATGAAGCAGGCTTAAAATTTTCAGATCTATTTAGGATGGGATCTTCCGAGAACGCCAAAGCGTGCCTCAATAAAACACAAAGGCTCGCCAGTCTATACTGAAGAGCACAGCATACCCCCGCCGGAACAAAAGACGACTCCAGCCCCGAAGGTTGACCCCCTGAAGCCTCAGGGACAGTCGTTCCCCCAGAGAGCTGAACAGGCGATCCCATGCCTGAAGAGCCCTGGATAACGAAACACGAACAATATCTTAAGCCAACTTCTGGAAGTTGCAGATTCGCCAGCACCAAAATTATGGATAAGCAAAATCGTGCCGAAACCCCCGGCGGGAACAAGCCATCTTCCAGAGAAGGATAAGCAAAGTCTGATTTACCTGCATGTGTAGTAAGCGATGGTGGAAGGAAACTCGCCACTTGGAGGACAGAAGCCCCAGAGGCAGATGGCTCAGCGGCCCCTTGATTCCCCGATCCCAAGGAATTGAGCACTCTAATACGGCATTCAGAACATAACTGATAGGCTTGTATCATCCGGGGCAATACGCATTCTGCGCAAGGAGTAGAAAATTAAACAGAGACGTCTGTCTCCATACGGCACTTGACACCCACAATTGCTGTGGCACTCACCACCTCCTTTGAACCCGACAACAGCAGACCAGAATTTCTCCATCGTCACACGGTCAGGAATGTGGAAATGGAGGCCAAAAACGTGACCACGCCCGGTCACCAGGAGAACCGTATAGTCCAAAAAAACGCTCCCGACCGTAAGGCTGCATCACTTTCCAAAAGCCAATATGTTCCACAGCCATGAACCAAAATACACTACACATAAGCAGGTTAAATCATATAACAAACATGATTTAAATCCCCCCTGTTCAATAACCCCCCTCAGGAGATATTAACCCTTGATTCCAAGATACAAAAGGAGCCTCACTGAGACCCTTTGATAAAAGTTAGTCCCGCTAGGTGGTAGCCCCTCAGGAAAACATCTGTAATACAGTAAATTTCATGCAGAAAGTAAAATGAAACGATCTTACCGGAATCTACGCCGTGGAACAGGAACACGGCCCTTCAAGTGTGACAGATAGTAGCAATGCTTCTGCCATGAACTTGAGAGAAGAAAGCAGGCAGCGAAACTCGTCAACCCCGATTTCTTGTGGAGCTGTTAAAATGAGTCCCTGAATCTCCGGACTCTAACTTTCATCCAAGCTTTCACTGAAAGGCTGACAGGACTAATTAAAACTCCAGTCCCATGCCGAAGAGTACTACCCTCCATAATTCAAAACTTCTGACACTTCTCTGCCAACCTCCTGGGACGAAAGGCAAAGAATGACTGGGAGATGGGGAAGTGGGAGAGGTATTTAAGCCTTTGAGGCCTATTTAACAAAGGTCTTGCGTACCTGATCCGACAGTGCGGATCTGGTCTGCAAGACCTCGCTGAATCCGGAGAGCAATACACTCTCCGTATTCAGCAATGTAACAGCAGCTCACAAGAGCTGCTGGTGCAACGCCGCCCCCTGAAGATTCCCAGCCAATGGGCCGCCAGGGGGTGTCAATCAACTCGATCGGGTTGAATTGTGGCAATTCCTGTCCGCTTGCTCAGAGCAGACGGACAGGGTTATAACTGCCAGAAACACGGGCCCTCAAGCTCCAATCGGAGCTTGATAAATGGGCCTCTTTGGATGGGGTGTCTTTGCCTCCTCCTGGTGGCCAGGTTCTGAATTCCCAAAAGTAATGAATGCAGCTGTGGACTCTTTCCATTTATAAAGAAAAAAGGGATTATCTATCTTTTTAAACAATAACAATTCTGGCATAGACGGTCCCATTAAGCAAGATGTCCATTACCGTACTGTATATACAGCGTGGCATTTCTCTTATAAATCCGATATGTTACTGGTGCCATAAACATGTAGGAAACCAGCTGTACTAATAAGCATACATATGCATAAATATATATACAACTAGGGTTGCCAGGTGTCCATTATTCAACAGGACGGTCTGATATTTTAGCAGGCTGTCCACTGGACTCTACAGTTTTTTAAAGTCCATGGATTTGAGTTAAATACAAAAGCCTCATATGCCTCAATGCATTACAAATATGGAACAGAAAGAAGCAGAAATAAATAAGTGATCGTCAAGGGGGTCAAGTCACCACTGTTTATGTGTGGTGCAGCAGCTGAAGAGATAAAATGGTTGATTTGTATGTTACATGGGGTAAAAAGACTGTTCAGCTGTGAAAAATATACATGGTTGGATTGAGAGTGGAGGCTTTTGAGGGCACTGAGTGACCCCATTCACCTATAGATTGTCCAGTATATTACTTAGAAACTAAAACTATTATGACTGGTTTTAAATGTTCATTTTTAAAAAACATAGATAGACATATAGATATCAACCACTTAAAGGGACAGGAAAACCCAACATTTTCTTTCATGATTCAGATAGAACATACAATTTAAAACATCAAATTTAAATGTTAATTTTTAAAAAAAACATAGATAGACATATAGATATCAACCACTTAAAGGGACAGGAAAACCCAACATTTTCTTTCATGATTCAGATAGAACATACAATTTAAAGCATCAAATTTGCTTCATTCTCTTGTTGCACTACTAGTAGCTAGCCGAACACATATAGTAAGCCAATCACAAGAGACAAATCTGTGCATGCACCAATCAGTAACTAGCTCCCACTAGGCAGGATTTGTGTGTGTATATATATATATATATATATATATATATATATATTATTATTATTATTATTATTATTTATTTTATTTTTTTTACAAGAGATAACAAGAGAACAAAGCAGATTTGAAAATAGAAGTGAATTTAAAAGTGTCTTAAAATTACATACTCTATCTAAATCATGCAAGTTTAATTTTGACTTTCATATCCCTTTAACTAATAGAATCTAGGCAACCACATTTTACATGTTACCGTTAACCAAGTAAATTTGGTCTTTAAAAAAATGAACGGCACACATAAATGAAAGCTTTTAGAGAACATAAATGTGCAATACACATGACTGCTATACTACTCCCATTTGCATTGGATTGTGTGAATGATTTTACCATAACACCATCATATTTAATTACTCTGCACTAAAATAACAGAATTGATTGGAAATGGGTAAGACTTGTATATATTTATTATGCATTATCTAGTATTATAACGTTTAATTTGTAAGGAAAGCAAACTGATGCTTTGCATTTATTATTGAAAACCTTTAAAATCAATGCACTATGTTTCTGTTTGTTACCAATAATAATAAAAGTCACAGGGAATATATGTGTACTGTTCTGCTTAAATTAGGTTTGCTAAAAAAAAATTAAGAATATTACAGACATTAATTTTATTGCACTCATTTGATTAATTAAAATATCAATAACCTTATTTTAAACACACGTTTAAAATAAGCAATGATTAGAAAGAGTGACATTGTGTGTTGTGATAATATTGAACCAAAAATATGAAAAACTACAATAAGAAATAACAGCAATTTATTTGAATCAAAGCACAACACGAACCGGCGTTTGTTTGTTTTTATCTAAAGTGATGGTCAAGTTTACCTATCAGCAAAGAAGCATGTAACTCTGATAAAATAAAGTTAACTTTCATTTATCATTTAAAATAAAATGCATAATCACTTTATTGTAGCCAACAATCAGCAAGCACTACCCAGGGTGCTGAACCAAAAATGAGCCGGCTCCTAAGCTTAGATTCCTGCTTTTTCAAATAAAGATAGCGAGAGAACGAAGAAAAATGCTTAAAATTGCATGATCTATCTGAACCATGAAAGAGAAACTTTAGTATCTCTTTAAAGATAAGTACAAGTAGTTTAAATGTATTTCTGGTGGAGAGTGGGTCGGAGTGCAGGAATATGCAACGGGTAGAAAGAAAAGTGAGGAAAAAAGGGAGCAGAGTTGGAGATGAATGGCAAATGCTAATGCACTAATGTTTCTTCTCTATAAAATGTATATCCCTTCCCTCTTACCTACAGGCATCTCTCCACTTTCTGCACCTTCCTACTAAACCCTCTAGGAATCTTAACCTCTTCTATTCTATACCCATTTGTCTCTAATTATAAGCAATATAACTCCATCTGTATATGTCAATGTCTATCATGTTAGTGTAGTTTTTCTGGCTGTTTACGTTCATAAGTGGGTTTATTTAGTGTTTTCTTTTCATTTACTATGTATCTAATGTTACTGATTAAGTAAGTATTTTGTAAATAGTATTGTGTGTGAGATAAGAATTTTTTATGGATATATACCGGATCTCTGCTAGTAGGATTACTGACTTCCTACAGATAGCGATATTCCTCTTCTCAGTTTATGAACCTACTGGTTATATCCTTGTCACCACCTATCTTTTGAAGGTTTGAGTACTATTTATATATTGTCCCTTTCTCACTGTACTTCTGCTCTTCTATAATATCCATCTCTTTAAACTATCCCAAATATGAATTCATTTTACTGTGTTTGCATGAAGGATGAAATCAGGTTCTCCTTCCTACCCTCCTATTGTTAAACATATATGACTGTTAATACAGCCAATCACAGGCTAAGCCATTGGCGTTACTGAATCTTGTACTAAATAATCCCCAAAAGTAATAGCAAAAACAGAATTTATGTTTACCTGATAAATTACTTTCTCCAACGGTGTGTCCGGTCCACGGCGTCATCCTTACTTGTGGGATATTCTCTTCCCCAACAGGAAATGGCAAAGAGCCCAGCAAAGCTGGTCACATGATCCCTCCTAGGCTCCGCCTACCCCAGTCATTCGACCGACGTTAAGGAGGAATATTAGCATAGGAGAAACCATATGGTACCGTGGTGACTGTAGTTAAAGAAAATAAATTATCAGACCTGATTAAAAAAACCAGGGCGGGCCGTGGACCGGACACACCGTTGGAGAAAGTAATTTATCAGGTAAACATAAATTCTGTTTTCTCCAACATAGGTGTGTCCGGTCCACGGCGTCATCCTTACTTGTGGGAACCAATACCAAAGCTTTAGGACACGGATGAAGGGAGGGAGCAAATCAGGTCACCTAAATGGAAGGCACCACGGCTTGCAAAACCTTTCTCCCAAAAATAGCCTCAGAAGAAGCAAAAGTATCAAACTTGTAAAATTTGGTAAAAGTGTGCAGTGAAGACCAAGTCGCTGCCCTACATATCTGATCAACAGAAGCCTCGTTCTTGAAGGCCCATGTGGAAGCCACAGCCCTAGTGGAATGAGCTGTGATTCTTTCGGGAGGCTGCCGTCCGGCAGTCTCGTAAGCCAATCTGATGATGCTTTTAATCCAAAAAGAGAGAGAGGTAGAAGTTGCTTTTTGACCTCTCCTTTTACCAGAATAAACAACAAACAAGGAAGATGTTTGTCTAAAATCCTTTGTAGCATCTAAATAGAATTTTAGAGCGCGAACAACATCCAAATTGTGCAACAAACGTTCCTTCTTTGAAACTGGTTTCGGACACAGAGAAGGTACGATAATCTCCTGGTTAATGTTTTTGTTAGAAACAACTTTTGGAAGAAAACCAGGTTTAGTACGTAAAACCACCTTATCTGCATGGAACACCAGATAAGGAGGAGAACACTGCAGAGCAGATAATTCTGAAACTCTTCTAGCAGAAGAAATTGCAACTAAAAACAAAACTTTCCAAGATAATAACTTAATATCAACGGAATGTAAGGGTTCAAACGGAACCCCCTGAAGAACTGAAAGAACTAAATTGAGACTCCAAGGAGGAGTCAAAGGTTTGTAAACAGGCTTAATTCTAACCAGAGCCTGAACAAAGGCTTGAACATCTGGCACAGCTGCCAGCTTTTTGTGAAGTAACACAGACAAGGCAGAAATCTGTCCCTTCAGGGAACTTGCAGATAATCCTTTTTCCAATCCTTCTTGAAGGAAGGATAGAATCTTAGGAATCTTAACCTTATCCCAAGGGAATCCTTTAGATTCACACCAACAGATATATTTTTTCCAAATTTTGTGGTAAATCTTTCTAGTTACAGGCTTTCTGGCCTGAACCAGAGTATCGATAACAGAATCTGAGAACCCTCGCTTCGATAAGATCAAGCGTTCAATCTCCAAGCAGTCAGCTGGAGTGAAACCAGGTTCGGATGTTCGAACGGACCCTGAACAAGAAGGTCTCGTCTCAAAGGTAGCTTCCAAGGTGGAGCCGATGACATATTCACCAGATCTGCATACCAAGTCCTGCGTGGCCACGCAGGAGCTATCAAGATCACCGACGCCCTCTCCTGATTGATCCTGGCTACCAGCCTGGGGATGAGAGGAAACGGCGGGAACACATAAGCTAGTTTGAAGGTCCAAGGTGCTACTAGTGCATCCACTAGAGCCGCCTTGGGATCCCTGGATCTGGACCCGTAGCAAGGAACTTTGAAGTTCTGACGAGAGGCCATCAGATCCATGTCTGGAATGCCCCACAGTTGAGTGACTTGGGCAAAGATTTCCGGATGGAGTTCCCACTCCCCCGGATGCAATGTCTGACGACTCAGAAAATCCGCTTCCCAATTTTCCACTCCTGGGATGTGGATAGCGGACAGGTGGCAGGAGTGAGACTCCGCCCAAAGAATGATTTTGGTCACTTCTTCCATCGCTAGGGAACTCCTTGTTCCCCCCTGATGGTTGATGTACGCAACAGTTGTCATGTTGTCTGATTGAAACCGTATGAACTTGGCCCTCGCTAGCTGAGGCCAAGCCTTGAGAGCATTGAATATCGCTCTCAGTTCCAGAATATTTATCGGTAGAAGAGATTCTTCCCGAGACCAAAGACCCTGAGCTTTCAGGGATCCCCAGACCGCGCCCCAGCCCATCAGACTGGCGTCGGTCGTGACAATGACCCACTCTGGTCTGCGGAATGTCATCCCTTGTGACAGGTTGTCCAGGGACAGCCACCAACGGAGTGAGTCTCTGGTCCTCTGATTTACTTGTATCTTCGGAGACAAGTCTGTATAATCCCCATTCCACTGACTGAGCATGCACAGTTGTAATGGTCTTAGATGAATGCGCGCAAAAGGAACTATGTCCATAGCCGCTACCATCAACCCGATCACTTCCATGCACTGAGCTATGGAAGGAAGAGGAACGGAATGAAGTATCCGACAAGAGTCTAGAAGCTTTGTTTTTCTGGCCTCTGTCAGAAATATCCTCATTTCTAAGGAGTCTATTATTGTTCCCAAGAAGGGAACCCTTGTTGACGGAGATAGAGAACTCTTTTCCACGTTCACTTTCCATCCGTGAGATCTGAGAAAGGCCAGGACTATGTCCGTGTGAGCCTTTGCTTGAGGAAGGGACGACGCTTGAATCAGAATGTCGTCCAAGTAAGGTACTACAGCAATGCCCCTTGGTCTTAGCACAGCTAGAAGGGACCCTAGTACCTTTGTGAAAATCCTTGGAGCAGTGGCTAATCCGAAAGGAAGCGCCACGAACTGGTAATGCTTGTCCAGGAATGCGAACCTTAGGAACCGATGATGTTCCTTGTGGATAGGAATATGTAGATACGCATCCTTTAAATCCACAGTGGTCATGAATTGACCTTCCTGGATGGAAGGAAGAATAGTTCGAATGGTTTCCATCTTGAACGATGGAACCTTGAGAAACTTGTTTAAGATCTTGAGATCTAAGATTGGTCTGAACGTTCCCTCTTTTTTGGGAACTATGAACAGATTGGAGTAGAACCCCATCCCTTGTTCTCTTAATGGAACAGGATGAATCACTCCCATTTTTAACAGGTCTTCTACACAATGTAAGAATGCCTGTCTTTTTATGTGGTCTGAAGACAACTGAGACCTGTGGAACCTCCCCCTTGGGGGAAGCCCCTTGAATTCCAGAAGATAACCTTGGGAGACTATTTCTAGTGCCCAAGGATCCAGAACATCTCTTGCCCAAGCCTGAGCGAAGAGAGAGAGTCTGCCCCCCACCAGATCCGGTCCCGGATCGGGGGCCAACATTTCATGCTGTCTTGGTAGCAGTGGCAGGTTTCTTGGCCTGTTTTCCCTTGTTCCAGCCTTGCATTGGTCTCCAAGCTGGCTTGGCTTGAGAAGTATTACCCTCTTGCTTAGAGGACGTAGCACTTTGGGCTGGTCCGTTTCTACGAAAGGGACGAAAATTAGGTTTATTTTTTGCCTTGAAAGGCCGATCCTGAGGAAGGGCGTGGCCCTTACCCCCAGTGATATCAGAGATAATCTCTTTCAAGTCAGGGCCAAACAGCGTTTTCCCCTTGAAAGGAATGTTAAGTAGCTTGTTCTTGGAAGACGCATCAGCCGACCAAGATTTCAACCAAAGCGCTCTGCGCGCCACAATAGCAAACCCAGAATTCTTAGCCGCTAATCTAGCCAATTGCAAAGTGGCGTCTAGGGTAAAAGAATTAGCCAATTTAAGAGCATTGATTCTGTCCATAATCTCCTCATAAGGAGGAGAATCACTATCGACCGCCTTTATCAGCTCATCGAACCAGAAACATGCGGCTGTAGCGACAGGGACAACGCATGAAATTGGTTGTAGAAGGTAACCCTGCTGAACAAACATCTTTTTAAGCAAACCTTCTAATTTTTTATCCATAGGATCTTTGAAAGCACAACTATCCTCTATGGGTATAGTGGTGCGTTTGTTTAAAGTGGAAACCGCTCCCTCGACCTTGGGGACTGTCTGCCATAAGTCCTTTCTGGGGTCGACCATAGGAAACAACTTTTTAAATATGGGGGGAGGGACGAAAGGAATACCGGGCCTTTCCCATTCTTTATTAACAATGTCCGCCACCCGCTTGGGTATAGGAAAAGCTTCTGGGAGCCCCGGCACCTCTAGGAACTTGTCCATTTTACATAGTTTCTCTGGGATGACCAACTTATCACAATCATCCAGAGTGGATAATACCTCCTTAAGCAGAATGCGGAGATGTTCCAACTTAAATTTAAATGTAATCACATCAGGTTCAGCTTGTTGAGAAATGTTCCCTGAATCAGTAATTTCTCCCTCAGACAAAACCTCCCTGGCCCCATCAGACTGGGTTAGGGGCCCTTCAGAAACATTATTATTAGCGTCGTCATGCTCTTCAGTATCTAAAACAGAGCAGTCGCGCTTACGCTGATAAGTGTTCATTTTGGCTAAAATGTTTTTGACAGAATTGTCCATTACAGCCGTTAATTGTTGCATAGTAAGGAGTATTGGCGCGCTAGATGTACTAGGGGCCTCCTGAGTGGGCAAGACTCGTGTAGACGAAGGAGGGAATGATGCAGTACCATGCTTACTCCCCTCACTTGAGGAATCATCTTGGGCATCATTGTCATTGTCACATAAATCACATTTATTTAAATGAATAGGAATTCTGGCTTCCCCACATTCAGAACACAGTCTATCTGGTAGTTCAGACATGTTAAACAGGCATAAACTTGATAACAAAGTACAAAAAACGTTTTAAAATAAAACCGTTACTGTCACTTTAAATTTTAAACTGAACACACTTTATTACTGCAATTGCGAAAAAACATGAAGGAATTGTTCAAAATTCACCAAATTTTCACCACAGTGTCTTAAAGCCTTAAAAGTATTGCACACCAAATTTGGAAGCTTTAACCCTTAAAATAACGGAACCGGAGCCGTTTTGAACTTTAACCCCTTTACAGTCCCTGGTATCTGCTTTGCTGAGACCCAACCAAGCCCAAAGGGGAATACGATACCAAATGACGCCTTCAGAAAGTCTTTTCTAAGTATCAGAGCTCCTCTCACATGCGACTGCATGCCATGCCTCTCAAAAACAAGTGCGCAACACAGGCGCGAAAATGAGGCTCTGCCTATGCTTTGGGAAAGCCCCTAAAGAATAAGGTGTCTAAAACAGTGCCTGACGATATTATTATATCAAAATACCCAAATAAAATGATTCCTCAAGGCTAAATATGTGTTAATAATGAATCGATTTAGCCCAGAAAAGTCTACAGTCTTAATAAGCCCATGTGAAGCCCTTATTTACAATCGTAATAAACATGGCTTACCGGATCCCATAGGGAAAATGACAGCTTCCAGCATTACATCGTCTTGTTAGAATGTGTCATACCTCAAGCAGCAAGAGACTGCACACTGTTCCCCCAACTGAAGTTAATTGCTCTCAACAGTCCTGTGTGGAACAGCCATGGATTTTAGTGACGTTTGCTAAAATCATTTTCCTCATACAAACAGAAATCTTCATCTCTTTTCTGTTTCTGAGTAAATAGTACATACCAGCACTATTTCAAAATAACAAACTCTTGATTGAATAATAAAAACTACAGTTAAACACTAAAAAACTCTAAGCCATCTCCGTGGAGATGTTGCCTGTACAACGGCAAAGAGAATGACTGGGGTAGGCGGAGCCTAGGAGGGATCATGTGACCAGCTTTGCTGGGCTCTTTGCCATTTCCTGTTGGGGAAGAGAATATCCCACAAGTAAGGATGACGCCGTGGACCGGACACACCTATGTTGGAGAAACTTCATATTACTGAACGTTATCTGTGCAAACTATCCTACGAGTTTGCATAAGAAAAATACAAGCGCTAATGTAAACATAACATATTTTTATGTAATGGTAATTATTTTTTATTAATGTAATAATAAAAAAGGTATTTATTGCCTCTATGAGATATCTCCCAACATTTTAAAAATAAAAACCTAGAGGACCGAGCCTGAGAGGCAAGTTAGAGTATTCTTACTGGTAAGAGGGTGGCACTGATTGATCTGGGGGGACTCAAACAATTCAGAGAGGACTGGGGGTAGGTTTAAGCAATCTGAAAGGAGTTTAAGACACCCTGAGTAGGGTCTTGGGTGTGCCTATAAAGTGCTTGAGAGTCCCAGGTTTGTTGAGTATCAGCTGGGGCATATATATAGAAAGGAAAGGCAATCAGACAGACCTCCCAAATCAGAATGATCCTGCAATTTAAAGGATGAGTGTGAGCAATGTTTTTTTTTTACTTAACAGGGTAATTACAAATTGGCCTGAAAATAATTTAGCTTAAAGAGATATTAAGCTCTAAACATAGATATTGACGGCAGATAAGAGCCACAGGTCCAGCAAGTCTGCCCAATATTACCTAAAAGTATAACTGATCTAGTTTGTAGGATAGCCTTATGCTTATCCCAGACATTTTTAAAGTCCCCCACAGTATTTGTCATTACTACCTCTTGAGGAAGTTTATTCCATAAATCAATCACTCTTTCTGTAAAGAAGTGCTTCCTCAAATTACTCCTGAATATACTACCCTTTAGCTTGAGCTCATGACCCCTTGTTCTTGAATTTTCCATTTTTTGTAAAATACCCACAGCCTCAGTTTTGCTAAGCCCTTTAACGTACTTGAAAGTTGCTATCATATTGCACCTCTTTCCCTTCTCTAAAAAAAGGGAAAATGTATATAGTCATAAAAGAGTACTATATAATATTTTTTGCATATATATCAAATATTTATTTAAAGCAGTTTATTTTGGTTGTAAAACTAACATGATCTTAAAGGGATAATCTAATGCAAAAACAACAGGGCATCATTTGTTAGACCCTGTTAATTAGGAACAAGTAGAAGTGGGAATGGAAGTGGCATCCCCTTTTGAGACATCATGTATGAAAAGATGCCTCCTCTCTCCCTTTATATTGGCAAGAGATAGAAGTGAAGTTGTTGCCTTTAAGGGATTAGTTACTTTTCAGGTGTTGTACCTCCTTAATGCTCATGAGTGGTTAGAATATTGTGGTGTTGGGCATTAACTGTGGTTTATAAGGGCAAGCGTTATGGGTTGTTATTTACTACGTGGTTTATTAATATTATTGTAATTTATTGCTCACTACACGTATTTGTGTTTGTATTTATTGTATAATTAGTACCTAATCACAGGGTCATGAAAGTGTTTTTCTGATGAGTTTTATAAAACATTAAATTATGCTTTATAATAAAGCAATGCTTTTCATGCTAAGCTTTTAAAGAAAATTTTAAAGGGTCATTATATTTGAAAAATTATATGCTCTAATTCATTTGAGCATGCAATATTAATGCTAGTGACCCTTTAATGCATTGTTAAACACATTGTAGAAAAACATTGGGAACGCGCAGCACACTGCAGATCCAGAATGAAAAATGGTGCTGATTCAATCAGCAGCGCTCATAAAACAGCTGAGTTGTGTGACTAGTGCTGCTGATTGGATAAGTGGCAGTTTCCACTTGGGACCTGCAGTGCTCTGCAGGTCCTGAGTGGTACTTTTTATATGTGTTTAACCACTTTGCTGGGGTAAAACACATAGCATTGAAGGGTCATGAGTCTTAAAATTACATTCACTAACAAATTAGAGAAAGTAAGTTTTCAGAACGGCCCTTTAATTTTTGTTGGGTAAAACTATTTAGAAGAAATCTAATGATCTGCAATAAATATAATACAACTGCTGGACACATTTCTTGCCTTTGTGCTGAGGTAACAAAAACAGATATGAATGCTGAACTTTATATAACCCTCTGAAACTTACATTTTCACACACTTTGAGGAACTAAAAATAAAAACATCTCAAAGTAGAAAAAAGCAAATGTACGGCACAGTTCATCCCTCTACCAAAGGCATGTGAGCATTTAAACTAAATGTAGTGATTATTTAAATTGAAAACAGAAGTTTCAAGAAGTCAAAAAAATACTAGATGACAGATAGCTTACAGCAGTAATTACATCTTTTACAAACATTTAGCAAAACATTTTCTCAGCCTCAGTAAGCTGTGCAAAGGGATTGTTAAACACTTACACTGTGATATTTTACACTTTACATATTACTTAAATGCAATCCTTTAAAGTATTCTCTGAATGTGAGTAACTTACTCTTATGCTACAAAACAAGTACTGTACATGTTTCAGGTATTCCATTCCAGTAGTTGAAAGACATATATTCACTTAATCAAACAATTATTAAATGCATGGCAGTACAGAGGTTTTATAACCACATAACATTAGAACAATTTAAGAGGTTTTGCAAATCAAAAGCAATTCAGGGATACACCCATTGAAATGCCAGTTGTAATTAATGGTCCTGTCTCCTTTGATGTGACCAGACACAGATGTGATCTAACAATCACTACATAAAACATACCAGGAGCTACTTCAGCTTCACTAGAGAGAGTGGATCAGGCACACTTTTCAGAGGTATTTTATAGCAAAAGCAGTCAAAGAAAATAAAGAAAACAAATTAAGATTTGTTTTAATTGTAATTATACTAAGATAATTCTGTACTAGCAGTAATATATTCAGCAACACAACACAAATATTGCTTTCTTTTTTAGACATTTTAATAAAAAAAACTCTTCAATTTTATAAGAACAGTTAAAATAAAGCGTTTACATCAGTAACCGTTTGAGGGTATTAACGGGACAGAAATTTCAACAGAGAGCACAATTTACTTTTATTATCACATTACCTTGTTCTCTTAGTATCCTTTGTTGAAATGTAACTTCCTTTCATGAGAGAATAGTGAGATAGTCTGAAGAGCGTGCTCATGCCTTGAGCTGTTTTGTTTGTTCCTGTGAGTGCCCTTCTCTCTGACTGTATTATACATACATCCTATTATATAAAAGGCCAAGTGTGTTTGTCCGAAGCTGTCATGCGCAGTAGAGACAGCACAAGGACAAACACACCTGACCTTTAAGTTCTACTCCCTGGCTGATCTGCGGTAGAAGTGGGCGTGGCCGGGCATGAGGGGGCGTGGCTGACATGAAGGGGGTGTGAATGGCCACAAAGGGGGTGTTGCCGGGCGTGAAGGGGGCATGGCCGGGCGCGGTCGCAAGATAGAGAGCGGAGAGAGATAGAGAGGAGGGGAGACAGAGGAGAGAGGTGAGAGAGATAGAGAGGAGGGGAGAGAGAGGAGAGGGGGAAAGAGAGAGGAGGGGAGAGAGAGAGGAGAGGGGGGAGAGAGAGAAGAGAGGGGGGAGAGAGAGAGGAGAGGGGGGGAGAGAGAGAGAGGAGGGGGGGAGAGAGAGAGGAGAGGGGGGGAGAGAGAGAGGAGAGGGGGGGAGAGAGAGAGGAGAGGGGGGGAGAGAGAGAGGAGAGGGGGGGAGAGAGAGAGAGGAGTGGGGTGGAGAGAGAGATCTCAAAAGAGAGGGGGAGGGAGAGCACAAAAGAGATGGGGGAGAGAGAGAGCTCAAAAGAGAGGGAGAGAGAGAGAGCACAAAAGAGATGGGGGAGAGAGAGAGCAAAAGAGAGGGGGAGAGAGCGCGAAGAGAGGGGGAGAGAGCGCAAAAGAGAGGGGGAGAGAGAGAGCACAAAAGAGAGGGGGAGAGAGAGAGAGAGCAAAAGAGGGGGGAGAGAGAGAGCACAAAAGAGAGGGGGGGGAGAGAGAGAGAGAGAGCACAAAAGAGAAGGGGGGAGAGAGAGAGAGAGAGAGAGAGAGAGGAGGGGAGAGAGAGAGAGGAGAGGGGGGAGAGAGAGCACAAAAGAGAAGGGGGGAGAGAGAGAGAGAGGAGGGGAGAGAGAGAGGAGAGGGGGAGAGAGGGAGCTCAAAAGAGAGGGGGAAAGAGAGCGCAAAAGAGATGGGGGAGAGAGAGTACTCAAAAGAGAGGGGGAGAGAGAGCGCAAAAAGATGGGGGAGAGAGAGCTCAAAAGAGAGGGGGAGAGAGAGCACAAAAGAGATGGGGGAGAGAGAGCAAAAGAGAGGGGAGAGAGAGTGCAAAAGAGAGGGGGGGGGAGAGCGCAAAATAGAGGGGGAGAGCACAAAAGAGGGGGGAGAGAGAGAGCGCAAAAGAGAGGGGGAGAGAGAGCAAAAGAGAGGGGTGAGAGAGAGAAAAAGAGAGGGGTGAGAGAGCAAAAGAGGGGGAGAGAGCGCAAAAGAGAGAGGGGAGAGAGAGCGCAAAAGAGAGAGGGGAGAGAGAGCGCAAAAGAGGGGGGAGAGAGCGCAAAAGATGGGGGAGAGAGAGAGTGCAAAAGAGAGGGGGGAGAGAGGGGGAGAGAGCGCAAAAGAGATGGGGGAGAGAGAGAGCGCAAAAGAGATGGGGAGAGCACAAAAGAGAGGGGGAGAGAGAGCGCAAAAGAGAGGGGGAGAGAGAGAGCGCAAAAGAGAGGGGGAGAGAGAGAGAGCGCAAAAGATAGGGGGAGAGAGAGAGCGCAAAAGATAGGGGGAGAGAGAGAGCGCAAAAGAGAGGGGGAGCGCACAAAAGAGAGGGGGGAGAGAGATAGCTCAAAAGAGAGGGGGGAGAGAGCTCAAAAGAGAGGGGGGGGGAGAGAGAGAGCAAAAGAGAGGGGGAGAGAGAGAGAGCAAAAGAGAGGGGGAGGGAGAGAGCGCAAGGGGTAGGACCGCTGTACTGCAAAAAATGGCCCGTGTAAACGGGCTTTAGGACTAATATATATATATATATATATATATATATATATATATATATGTATATATATATATATATATATATATATGTATGCATGATATGTGTGTGTGTGTGTTTGTACATGTGTTTATATTTGTATATATGTATGTATATGTGCACCTACATAGCTACACATATAAACACGTAAATGCACACATAGACAGATATATATGTACACACATGCACAGATATTTTGTGTGCAGTGTAATACTTTATTTTAATGTTTTTTGCATGTGTTTTGTGCAACCTTTTTTAACCCTTACAATTTACTTCAGGTCTCAAGTTGATTGAGAGCAAAGCATAACTTTCAACTTTGCAATATCCATTGAATGTATACGCTGCGCTTGAGCGAAGTTGGCCAAGCTAACCCTTCTCTGGTCAACGTGTTTTACCATGGACTTGTAATATCAAATCATATTGTATATTGTGACCCATGCTATCATAAGCACTCCACTTGTAATCTGGCCCATACTGTTATAATGCAGCGACACCCAACTTTTATTTCCACCTTGCTGCTTCTCTGATCTGCTGCCTAGTACTGCTTCAGCATTCAAAATGGTATTTCTAAGCTGTTAAAATTGTCAGCATTTTTAGTAAGTGACGTTTAACTGTCACTTTTTTGACATTTCAAGAGTAAAAAAACACTACTTTCATTTAGAAGACAACCTTTACATGCCATAGACAATGGTTTGAAATATTATTTAAAAGGAAATAGAATACACACATAAGCTTAATAACTATGAATAAAATATTATCCAAACATACTCAAAACTACTCAAAGTAACAATAAAGAGATTTACAGTGCTATATACAGTATTTGACCAATATCAATAAAAAATTCTTCAAGTAAGCTAAAAATGCTAAAAGAAAAATTAATCAACCCAGACAGAACGGATTCGATAAAAATGCAAACATATATGTTATTTCCCTTCAAATGAGTTCTCAACTCATGAATCTACTTTTATCTTCATTTTTTTTAAAGTTTAATGCAGTTAAACAAAATCACTTTACAGTTTGCACAACTCTTCAATTAGTGTGTTATTTTTCTTCTTAAACTTCCGGATTTTTTTATCCCCATAGAAATGTAAGCTTACAGTGTGTGCATTCCTGAAGTCTAGTCCTATAAAACTGTGATATTAAGCAGAAGGGGGAAACCATGTGCAACTAGATTAATTTATCTCTTGGGAATAAAGACACATTAATAACTGAGATAATGTTTTCCTACATGTTGGAATCAAATGTGCCTTTACAATTTTTTATTAGCAAACACATGAGGGGAAAATTATCTCACACTCATCCATAATACCTAATTGCTGAGAAAGTTCTGCTCTCGTTTGCACAAACATTAGAGAACTATAGTTCCCATTACTTCAAAATGAAAATGACCAGGAATTTTCATAAGGCATAAAAGTATTGTTGGCATATGTGACCATATATCCAGAGTGAATATTTGCTTAATACACCCCACAATATTTTTCCTTGAAACAAATTGCGCTTGTATTGTGTTTCTGTAGAACACTTCAAATCTGTTAGAAATGGAACATTAAAAAATGACTCATACTTTTGGCTATATATTTAACTGATATCACATACTCCAGTTTTCAATTGTTCTCTCTTAGAGCCTAAAGCTCTAAAAAAAAACTCACCAGCATGGAGAGAGAAGTCACACAAAATATTTGAGCAATTACATTGTAATGTACTGTATGTGTCTGCCCTCAACATCCAAAACCCAGCTAGATAAAGAGCTCTCAATGTAAAATTTGCCTTTCCAAAATTATTTTAGGGAGATCACAGAACTGATGAGACTTCTAAGGTAATCTTGTCAGGACAGAAAGCTTTAGATCTGCGGGCCTTTAGTCACTTTAGTAGCTGTCAAACTGATGTTGCAGGGTTTAACCTTGTAGCTTAGCTTGTCTAGAGTATTCACTTCACTTCTTGTGAGCATTATTTAAAAAAACAAAACAATATTCAGAGCTGAATTAGAGGAAATGGGATCAAAATAAATAATGAAAGTATATTGTAAATCTTTTTACTACATACAGGTGAAACTCGAAAAAATTAGAATATTGTGCAAAAGTTCATTTATTTCACTAATGCAACTTAAAAGGTGAAACTAATATATGAGATAGACTCATTACATGCAAAGCAAGATTCATCCAACTACCGCCCTATTTCCCTCCTCCCTCTTGCCTCAAAGCTTCTCCAAATACTAGTATATGCACGCCTATCCCATTTCCTTTACGTTAAACTCCCTTCTTGACCCACTGCAATCTGGATTTTGTCCCCATCACTCCACAGAGACAGCTATTGTTAAGGTTACCAACGACCTACTTACAGCAAAATAAAAAGGCCACTTCTTTCTGCTTATCCTCCTTGATCTGTCTGCAGCCTTTGACACTGTTGACCACCCTCTTTTGCTCCAAACCCTCCAATCCTTTGGCATCTGTGACACAGCCCTTTCGTGGCTCTCTTCCTACCTGTCAAACCGTACCTTTAAGTGAAGCCTTCTCTGAGGCCTCCTCTGCCCCGTCACCACTTTCTGTCGGAGTACCGCAAGGCTCTGTCCTCGGTCCCCTTCTCTTCTCAATCTACATGTCATCACTAGGTTCCTAAGTCCCACGGTTTACAATATCATTTGTATGCCAACGACACCCAAATCTACTTCTCTGCACCAGACATATCTCCTTCCTTGCTAACTGTCTTTCTCACATCTCTTCCTGGATGTCCTCTCACTACCTCAAGCTAAATCTCTGCAAAACTGAGCTCCTCATCTTCCCCCTTCTTCCAAAATCTCCACCCCCAATCTCTCTATAACTGTCGACAACTCTGTCATTACCCCTACACACATGCCCGATGTCTCGGGGTCACATTTGTCTCAGATCTTTCTTTCACTCCTCACATTCAGTCCTTGGCTAAAGCCTGCCACTTCCACCTTAGAAACATCTCTAAAATTAGACACTTCCTTACACAAGACACAACTAAGATTTTAATCCACTCTCTCATTCTTTCCCGCCTCGATTACTGCAACTCTGTCCTCTCTGGTCTCCCCACCTGCCGCCTAGCTCCTTTACAATCCATAATGAATGGCTCTGCCAGACTCATCTTCCTTACATGTTGCTCTTCATCTGCTGCAACTCTCTGCCAAGTCCTTCACTGGCTTCCTCTTGCCTCTAGGATCAAACATGAAATTCTCACTCTGACATACAAAGCACTCAACTGCTCTGCTCCCCCCTATATCTCAGACCTTGTCTCCAGATACTCTCCCTCCCGTCCCCATCGCTCTGCTCATGACCTCCTACTCTCCTCCTCTCTGGTTACCTCATCGCACTCCCGTTTACAGGACTTCTCCAGACTGGCTCCCATCTTGTGGAGCTCTCTGCCTCGTTCCACAAAACTCTCCCCTAAAGACTCTACTGTTCAGGGATGCATACAACCTATGCTAACCTCACTTTATACAAGTTCCACTCATTTGCTATCCCCTGAACCCCCTTAGCATGTAGGCCTAAGAGTCCAGCTGTTTGTAGATCACCTTCTTAAGAGCTGACTACAACAGTGCGACTCTTAACAGGACCCTCTACCCATTTGATCCCTATAATTGTTTTGTTGTACTCCCAAAAAAGAATAAAAAACAGAGGCGCCACCATGGCCTAATATCGCCAATACAGGAAAAAATAGCAGCACAAGAGAATGTGAATACTCACAAACATAAAGCACCCAACTGGTGCTAGTGGAGCGGGCTGAAACTTCACAGTGGTCCAGCACACTGTATCCTTGGCGCAGAGACAGTCAGATATCCTCTGGAAATCCAATATTCAGGTGCCTATGGGTGTAGGAGAAAGCAAACCAACATGGCCCAATATCATCAGGACAAGGAGAGAATAAACCCAAATGCTTGCACTTACAAGAGGGTAGGTACCTGTAGGTGCAATCTCAGCAAACTGGAACCAAATCGTCGCCCAGTAGACTAATGCAAAGACAATCCTCAGCAAGGACCAGGAACAGTTGGAAAATTATCACAGGAGGTGATAAAACACACAATAGCAAGTGTATAAAAATATATAAAAAATCTTTATTAACACAGCGACGCGTTTCTCAGCCTACTCAGGGCTGTTTCATCAGGCTATAACAAACATTGTGATACACTTGCTATTTAACAGAAATCTAAAAACAAAGAATGATTGTGATTGGATAATCAATTAAACCACTGCACCTGTCTGTAATCACCTTTGTGTGGTTGTTTTGGTAACCATTATAAACACATGTAGATAAGATGGTATTTATGCATATCATACCTCCTTCCAATACAATATATATCAAACAAAAGTGAAAATAGCAAAATGAATGCACTAAAAAATAACCCTCTTATACTTAATCCATCTGAATTGAGAGTAATAAAACAAACATAAAACGATACATAAAACAATTCATAGAGCCATTCCTGACATCTGAAAATAAACAAAGTACATCTGTTGTTTCAACCATACATCCTTGTAATTAATACATCCTTATTTTGCAATATATTGTGAAACTGAAACTCGTTACATTGATGTGGACACCTGCTAAAGCTAACAGAATAATATTGTATATGAAATAACCCGTTAGTGCTAACTTACAGTTTATTCGAGATGTCATGTGAATATCTTTGTCTTGACTGGTTTGTTTGGAATTTGTAAAGAATCACTATTAGTTCTGAGATCGGGCTGTAACCATGTGAACCGTTGAAATACTTTTACAAGGAATATTGTGTGAACAACGTGTCTCAAAAGACAGCTGTGTGTGTATACGTCAGAAGCTAACTTCAAATATTTAAAGCGCTGCCGATAAGTCCATTATGAAAAGGAAGTGTGAAAATACATCCTATCCGTGGAGGAGTTGTGATGTGCCTATCATGTAGCGTGTGTGAAAAGCAGTCTGGAAGGAATCCAATGAGAACGCATAAAGGAGCGTGCACTGTTGCCTGTCACGCTTTATTCATTGAGTCAATGTATCTAGTGTTTCAATAAAGGTGAAAGATGAGTGGTTGGCCTAAATGTCTATCAAACACTGAGATTGTACATAATTGTGTGCATCAGTAATGAACTGTCAGTTGCAATTGCTAGGGGTAAGGGCAGATATTCAGGATTAGAAAAAATTGGATAGTGTGTTTTCTATAAATATAAGTAATATAATTTGACAAATGTATATTCTTAGAAGATGGGAATGTGCATTAATAATAGACTGCTTGTGCAGGTACTATTATAATTACTACTATAAATGTATTATAATAGTGAAAAGGGTTGTTTGGGGAAACAAGACCCACAACACATGATGCTTATAATTAATGTTTATATATATCTCAATACATACACATTAGATGCGAATTATATGTATTATATTATTCCGATATATATTCAGACTCTAAATTAAATATATAAGAGTATTATGCTATTATTGTGACATAGAGATATAGAAGTAAGTGTTGAAGACCAATATGTTAAGATAAATAGGTCTGAATAATATATGGGACCAGTGATGTAAGTGAAGGATATAATAATTATAAAAGTGATATAAGTGATGGCACACTATATTAGTGGCAATGATAACAATGAGATATATATATAAGGATATAAAATTAGTTGAAGTGTTAAATCTACCCTCTATGACCGAGAAGACTTTAATGTGCTGTTTATTTCATTATTATTTAAAAAAATTAAATTTTTTAATTTATATATTTGTATATTTATTTGAAATATAAAAGTGAAATGAGAAATAAAAGAGAATAAAGTGCTAAAAATACTAATTGTGTTGTCGTATAAAGTAAAAGACTAATTTTACTTTATACGACAACACAATTAGTATTTTTAGCACTTTATTCTCTTTTATTTCTCATTTCACTTTTATATTTCAAATAAATATACAAATATATAAATTAAAAATTTTAAAAATTTAAATAATGAAATAAACAGCACATTAAAGTCTTCTCGGTCATAGAGGGTAGATTTAACACTTCAACTAATTTGATATCCTTATATATATATCTCATTGTTATCATTGCTACTAATATAGTGTGCCATCACTTATATCACTTTTATAATTATTATATCCTTCACTTACATCACTGGTCCCATATATTATTCAGACCCATTTATCTTAACATATTGGTCTCCAACACTTACTTCTATATCTCTTTGTCACAATAATAGCATAATACTCTTATATATTTAATTTAGAGTCTGAATATATATCGGAATAATATAATACATATAATTCGCATCTAATGTGTATGTATTAAGATATATATAAACATTAATTATAAGCATCATGTGTTGTGGGTCTTGTTTCCCCAAACAACCCTTTTCACTATTATAATAAATTTATAGTAGTAATTATAATAGTACCTGCACAAGCAGTCTATTATTAATGCACATTCCCATCTTCTAAGAATGTACATTTGTCAAATTATATTACTTATATTTATACAAAACACACTATCCAATTTTTTCTAATCCTGAATATCTGCCCTTACCCCTAGCAATTGCAACTGACAGTTCATTACTGATGCACACGATTATGTACGATTTCAGTGTTTAATAGACATTTAGGCCAACCACTCATCTTTAACCTTTATTGAAACACTAGATACATTGACTCAATGAATAAAGCGTGACAGGCAACAGTGCACGCTCTTATATGCGTTCTCATTGGATTCCTTCCAGACTGCTTTTTCACACACGCTACATGATAGGCACATCACAACTCCTCCACGGATAGGATGTATTTTCACACTTCCTTTTCATAATGGACTTATCGGCAGCGTTTTAAATATTTGAAGTTAGCTTCTGACGTATACACACACAGCTGTCTTTTGAGACACGTTGTTCACACAATATTCCTTGTAAAAGTATTTCAACGGTTCACCCGGTTACAGCCCGATCTCAGAACTAATAGTGATTCTTTACAAATTTCAAACAAACCAGTCAAGACAAAGATATTCACATGACATCTCGAATAAACTGTAAGTTAGCACTAACGGGTTATTTCATATACGATATTATTCTGTTAGCTTTAGCAGGTGTCCACATCAATGTAACGAGTTTCAGTTTCACAATATATTGCAAAATAAGGATGTATTAATTGCAAGGATGTATAGTTGTAACAACAGATGTACTTTGTTTATTTTCAGATGTCAGGAATGGCTCTATGAATTGTTTTATGTATCGTTTTATGTTTGTTTTATTACTCTCAATTGAGATGGATTAAGTATAAGAGGGTTATTTTTTAGTGCATTCATTTTGCTATTTTCACTTTTGTTTGATATATATTGTATTGGAAGGAGGTATGATATGCATAAATACCATCTTATCTACATGTGTTTATAATGGTTACCAAAACAACCACACAAAGGTGATTACAGACAGGTGCAGTGGTTTAATTGATTATCCAATCACAATAGTTCTTTGTTTTTAGATTTCTGTTAAATAGCAAGTGTATCACAATGTTTGTTATAGCCTGATGAAACAGCCCTGAGTAGGCTGAGAAACGCGTCGCTGTGTTAATAAAGATTTTTTATATATTTTTATACACTTGCTATTGTGTGTTTTATCACCTCCTGTGATAATTTTCCAACTGTTCCTGGTCCTTGCTGAGGATTGTCTTTGCATTAGTCTACTGGGCGACGATTTGGTTCCAGTTTGCTGAGATTGCACCTACAGGTGCCTACCATCTTGTAAGTGCAAGCATTTGGGTTTATTCTCTCCTTGTCCTGATGATATTGGGCCATGTTGGTTTGCTTTCTCCTACACCCATAGGCACCTGAATATTAGATTTCAAGAGGATATCTGACTGTCTCTGCTCCAAGGATACAGTGTGCTGGACCACTGTGAAGTTTCAGCCCGCTCCACTAGCACCAGTTGGGTGCTTTATGTTTGTGAGTATTCACATTCTCTTGTGCTGCTATTTTTTCCTGTATTGCCGATATTAGGCCATGGTGGCGCCTCTGTTTTTTATTCTTTTTTAGATTCCAAACAACAGGATAGCCATCCTTTGATATAGTGCAGCCTCAAAGTCTGGATTTTCTCATTACTCTGGATATATAGACATTCACAGTTTCATTCTGATTTTATTTATTTTTTATATCTTTTATCACCAGTATTGTTATTAATATTGTTGCTATTATTACTGTTTTTATTTTTCTGGATTTCACTATAGTTCTACATTTGTTGTTACTACCATTTGCTATGGTTTATAGCTTATACCATTGCATGATTAATCATCTTTGAGACTTTTTTAAAGTATTTACTTATATCATATACCCAGTTGAAACTGAGGAAGCGCCCCCTAAGTGCGTGGTGTGTTGTGAGCACACACCACTCTCTCTCTACATACTATTGTTGTACTCCCCCCTTGTTTTTAGCGCTGCGGAATCTGTTGGCGCTCTACAAATAGCCGATAATAATAATAATAATAGATAGAAAGATAGATCTGTATCTATCTGTATATGTTCTATAGATATATGTAGGTATATATATATATATATATATATATATATATATATTACAAACATATATTCAGATATATATATTTATAGAAATATGTATTTAAAAATAAAAAGAATATTTTCTTCTATGTTAAGTACATGGGAATTTGAAATATTCAAATTCATTTTATAAGTGAACCTGCAGTCTGGATTTAGCATCAGACCGCTGCTTCCCTGCCCTGTTCTCCACCTCTTAGTTTGAGAATTTAAATCCCTCTCTTCTGACTGGGGACATTGACAGCCCCTGCCCATGCGTGATTTCACGTGTACAGGAAGGGGGCAGGGTTGCACACGAGCGCACAGGAGCAATGGTAAATGCGGACAGTGGATGGCTGCCCACTAAAGGAGAAGCTGGGAAGACAGGGCAAACATGTACAGCCATGTCCCCCCATTGATAATAAATTGAGCCCAAAGTGGTAAACCACACAAATTCACTGAGCAGTGCTGCCAAGCTCTAACACATAAAAATCGCCTATTCTCTCTGGAGCTGATTTATCAGGGTTTGGTCTAGGTTCTACTGAAGGACTATCTTAATGCTTCAGGATACAATGACATTTAAGACAACTGTGGGCTTCCAACCTTGTGTCAACATATAGTAATAGTAGTTTAACACATAGTAGAAATGTCATTCAGAGCCAGTAGAGCACTCCTGGTAACGAGCAGAAACTGACGATGATCGAATAAGCAGTGCTAGTTGCACGACCAGCTGTGCAATTGTTTGCTAAAATTGTTTTTCAATGGTCAAGCTCCTCCCATTCACTAAAGACTGCTGTATGAGATGTAGTAATGTTGATGGGACTACAAACAATAAATAAAATTGCTTTAACATTGGTATATTCCACCAGGTTATTGTCTGCAGATACACAGCTATTGTCTTCAGATTGTCTCCAGATACTCTCCCTCCCGTCCCGTTCGCTCTGATTATGACCTCCTACTCTCCTCCTCTCTTGTTACCTCCTCACACTCCCGCTTACAGGACTTCTCCAGACTGGCTCCCATCTTGTGGAACTCTCTGCCTCGCTCCACAAGACTCTCCCCTAGTTTTGAAAACTTCAAGCGCTCCCTAAAGACTCTACTGTTCAGGGATGCATACAATCTACACTAGGGGTCACCAACCTTTCGGACCTCAAGGACCACTAAACTCACAATTTTGAATCCCGTGGACCACTAACATAATTTTTTAAAAAAAAGGTACAAACCTCTATAATGTGTGTGTGTATGTATATATATATATATATATATAAATTTATATATATATATATATATATATATATAAATACACACACACACACACATACTGTACATAACTAGTATAACCATAGTTAAGTTTACATTATGTATATATTTACTAATTTTTAAGAATTATTTTTTGGAATTAACTAACTGAATGACAGAACTGAGAGAATACTTCCAAATGACAGCTGAAGTGCCAACTTTTGAGGTGGAAACAGAGAGGTAGAAAGTGAAAAAAAAAGAATTGGACCACAAGACTTCCAAGTTACCTCCGCAGTTAAGACTTATTCAAAAATACTTATGATCATGGACAAACATTGAAGTCATAAATTAAGTTTATATCAGAAACCTCTCAATTTAGATGTGAGCTAACCACGACTGATGTTACTGGCAATTACTATAATACTGGTGGGATATGGCTAATCGGCTGGATGGCAATTACTGAAATTCAGGTGGAATGGCTTTGTGCGCGGGAAAATTATTAGAATGAAAAATAATTAATATTTCATTAAAAAAAAAAAGAAGATAGAGGGGAGGAAGACAAACAGTGATGTAAGTCCATCTGAAGGAATTAGGAAAACTACTACAAAGAGACAGGTAAAGGGAAGAAAATAAATTAAATATAAGAGAGAATTTATGTTTTTAAGATTTTTTTTATATATATACTTTAATTCCACTATTTCAAGCCAAGACTGTACTTACCTCTGCTGGCTTTAGAATCGAAGCATCTTCCTCTAAGCAGTGCGCCAGGCAGGAGGAGTTAAAAATACAATCTAGCTACGCAAGTTGCGCAGTACTACGAAACGTGCGTAGGGAGATTGTAATTTAACTCCTCCAGCCAGGCACTGTAGAGAGTTGCGGCACGACGGAGGTGACACCATCAAAGGAGATTAATTCCTGCTTGATGGTGTCAAGGACCACCAACATCTTCTCATCGACCACCAGTGGTCCACGGATTACTGGTTGGCAACCGCTGATCTACACTAATCTTTCTTTATAACGTTTCCTCTCCTCCATAGCTATCCCCTTGAACCCCCTTAGCATGTAAGTCTAAGAGCCATGCTGTTTGTAAATCACCTTCTTTAGAGCTGACTACAACAGTGCGACTCTTGGCAGGGCCCTCTACCCGTCTGATCCCTATAAATGTTTCCTTGTATTCCACCTATGTTTATTGTGCTGCGGAATCTGTTGGTGCTCTACAAATAACCAATAATAATAACAATAATATTGTTTGCAAACTTTGGGCTAGTTTCCAATGAGGTGGTAAAGTTTGGAAACTGGTGGTAACATAATAAATCTCCATTGACTTCAATGGAGATAAATGGTTTTACATCCAGTTTCCAAATTTTACCACCTCAATGGAAACTAGCCCTTTATCTGTCCGTCATTGTTCCCAGAATAGGAGATAACATAAGGGTAACCAAGGTTTAAACATGGCAGTGCACATTACTTTTTAGAAACTAAAGTACTTTATGGAAACTAAAACTATTTCTTCAATGTTCAAACAACTAAGACACTAACAAAACTATCTACATATTTTTCCTCAGGCTAATCTTTGCTTTGAGTACATTATATCTAGGTATGTTTTATTGTCCTTTATTAAATGTAATTTTAAAGTCTTGGCTATAAGTGGGTCATGAAGACCAGAAGCGATAAACCCAGGCTGGTCTGAAGTATTTATTGTGCATATTGAATTAATATACTCCATAAAACTTGTCTTATGCATTAATACCTGAAGAGAACACATATTTATGTCTGCAGTTCACAAAATATTATACCCTGAAAGAAAGGAAAATGTAGGTAGTGTGAATTATATCATTGTGCCAACAAATGGTTTCATGGTAGTAGTTATTAGTAGCTGGCAGAGTAATTTTTCTTTTTTTCCACCTCTAATTTTGTTATATTACATACTTTATTTTTTTCCACAGTAATTCTCCAAGTTTCTGACTAATTTTACTTTGATATATAATTCACATTTATACCATAAAGCTAAAGTAATTAGAACCTATCCTAAGGTCTATCTGTTATATACACTTTGAGCATGTATTTGGATTTTTTTTAATTAAATATTATTAAAAGGAGACATTAAACTAATCTGCATGATTTATATTTATTCCATAATTTTTTTTCAAGGTGGTATCAAATATATTAGTGATAGCAATAATGATTATGTCTAAATTTTTATTTATTTTTTTCTACATTAATTCGTAAATGTACAGATTATGGTTAGCACTACTCTGACAAACAAGCATTATTATTCATCAGAGACAAGCAACATTTAACACTACAAAATAAACAATTTTATTATAGTTGCGGCGGGGTCCGGGAGCGGCGGTTTAGGGGTTAAACATTTTATTTAGTTGCGGCGGGGTCCGGAAGCTGCGGTTTAGGGGTTAATAAGTATAAAGTAGGTGGCGGCGGTGTAGGGGGGGCAGATTAGGGGTGTTTAGACTCGGGGTACATGTTAGGGTGTTAGGTGCAGACACTTCCCATAGGAATCAATGGGAAATCGGGCAGCAGCGAACATGAGCTTTCGCTGCTGTCAGACTCCCATTGATTCCTATGGGATCCGCCGCCTCCAGGGCCGGAATAGTGGCGAGCGTACCTGGTTGTTCTTTGATAACTACCAAAAGTAGTCAGATTGTGCTGAACTTGCGTTCGGAACATCTGCAGTGACATAACCATCGATCTGTGTTGGACTGAGTCCGCCGGATCGTATGTTACGTCACTAGAATCTACTTTTGCCGGTCTGTAGGGCTTGACAACTATGGCGAATCAGCGGTTGCGGTTGACGGCTTGATAAATAGAGGCCTCTGACTCAATAGTGGAGAAATTTACAGTCTCAGAGGAGGTTAATTTTAGGTTTAAACTAGAACACCTACCGGTACTTCTGAAGGAGGTCCTTGCAACTTTGGATGACTCATCTGTCGTTGAGAATAAAAAAATCTAGTAAACTCAATAGAGTATATGATGTTCCTTCTTCCGTAGAAGTTCCTGTTCCGGAGCGTATGTAGGAAATGATTGCACTGAAATGGGAAAAGCCAGGAATTCCCTTTTCCCCATAACCTGCTTTTAAAAAGATGTTTCCTGTTGCTGACTCTATAAAGGATTCGTGGCGCACAGTGCCCAAGGTAGAAGGAGTGTTTTCTACTCTAGCCAAAATAACTACTATTCCAATTGAGGATAGTTGTTCCTTCAAGGATCCTATGGATAAGAAACTGGAAGCTTACTTGAAAAAGTTGTACATTCAGTGGCAACCTGTTGCAAGTATGTCTGACCTGATATCTGAGCAGACTACTATAGAGGAGATCTAAGATAGGATCAAGGCTCTGAAGTTGGCCAATACTATCATTTGCCTTGCTGTTCTAGCTTGCAGCGCCCTGTGGTTAAAATCTTGGTTGGCAGATGTAACTTCTAAGTCCAAACTTTTGTCTTTACCTTATAAGGGTAAGACTTTATGTGGCCCTGGTCTGACTGAGATAATTTCCGAGATTACAGGTGGAAAGGGATCTTTCCTACTGCAGGACAAGAAGAATAGACCTAAGGGTTGCCAGAATTCTAATTTTCGTTCCTTTCCTCCTCTTCTTCCAAACCAGAGCAATCCAGACCCTCTTGTAGGTCCGGTCAACCTTGGAACAAGGGAAAGCAAACCAAGAAACTTTCTGTTGAATCCAAAACGGCATAAAGGGGCCCACCCCCGATCCTGTTTTGGATCAGGTAGGGGGCAGGCTATTCCTTTTTCGACAGCCTTGGATCCACGATGTCCCAGATCCTTGGGCCATGGAGAATATGATTCAAGTCTTGTCTCCCCAGGGGCAGATTTCTTCTGTCAAGGATATCTGCAAACCAGATAAAAAGAGAGGCCTTATAAAACTGTGTAAATGATCTATCTTCGCTGGGAGTGATTGTTCCAGTTCCTATACAGGAAAGGGGTCAAGGATTCCATTTATATCTGTTTGTGGTTCTAGACCTAAAGTGTCTCAACAAATTCCTCAGGGTTCCGTCCTTCAAGATGGAGACGATTCGTTCCATCCTACCTTTGGTACAGGAAGGTCAGTTCATGACCACCATAGATCTGAAGGATGCATATTTACATATTCCTATTCACAGGGAACATCACCAATTCCTTCAGTTTGCATTTCTGGACAAGCATTTCCAGTTTGTGGCTCTTCCTTTTGGCCTTGCCACAGCTATTCAAATCTTTACAAAGGTCCTGGGGGCCCTCCTGGCAGTGGTCACATCTCAAGGAATAGCGGTGGCGCCTTACCTGGACAACATCTTGGTTCAAGCGTCATCTTTTCAGTTAGCAAAATTTTATACAGAGATGTTATCTATTTTTCGTTCCCACGGGTGGAAAGTGAATCTGGAGAAGAGTTCCCTAGTACTACACACCAGGGTGTGTTTCTTAGGAACGATTATAGATTCTCTTTCCATGAAGATTTTTCTGACGGAAGTCAGGAAATCCAAGATTCTGGGATCTTGCCTTGCACTTCAGTCCTCCACCCGTCCATCTGTGGCTCACTGTATGGAAGTGATCAGTCTGATGGTAGCTTCCATGGATATCATTCCGTTTGCTCGGTTCCATCTGAGACTACTACAACTATGCATGCTCAGACAATGGAACGGAGACCACTCGGACCTATCTCAGTTTTGAACCCCCTATCAAGAGACTCTCTAGCTTGGTGGATCTCGCAAGAATCATCTGTCTCAGGGTATATGCTTCCTGAGACCATCCTGGGTGATTGTGACCACAACCGCCAGTCTTTTAGGCTGGGGTGCTGTTTGTGGTTCTCTGAAGGCTCAGGGTCTTTGGACTCGAGGAGTTTTTGCTTCCCATAAACATTCTGGAGTTGAGAGCAATTTACAATGCATTGATAACCTGGCCTCAACTAGCTTTAGTCCGGTTTATCAGATTGATGGCATACATCAATCACCAGGGAGGCACTCAGAGCTCCTTAGCAATGAAGGAGGTGACTCGCATTCTGGAGTGGGCAGAGTCTCATCATTGTCTCCTTTCTGCCATTTACATCTCAGAAGTGGACAACTGGGAAGCGGATTTTCTGAGCAGGCAGACTTTTCATCCCGGGGAGTGGGCTCTTCACCCAGAGGTTTTCACAATGATAACTCTCAGGTGGGGGGTTCCAGTAATGGATCTGATGGCGTCTCATCTGAATGCAAAGCTTCCAAAGTATGGCTCAAGATCAAGAGATCCTCAATCCGTTCTGATAGACGCTCTGGCGGTGCTTTGGAACATCTGGCGTACCTGTTCCCCCCATTTGCTCTCCTTCCTCGAGTCATTGATCGTATCAAGCAGGAGAGGGCATCAGTGATTCATATAGCTCCAGCCTGGCTGCACAGGATCTGTTTCGCGGATCTGGTGAACCCAGAGGCAGAACTTTGTTTCACTTTCTGCGATGAGATTTTTTGCAGTGAAAATTTTTCTGCAGGTCATTTTTAAATGAAATTTGTTTTTTTAACACGTGTGTAAACTATATTTATTTAGAACAAAATAAACAAACATTTATTTAAAACATGGTAAACGTTCACATGTAGCATCACACATTTTTCATACCTGGAGAGGCTTAGAAATCAGCCTATTAGCCTACCTAGGTTTAGCTTTCAACAAAGAATACCAATAGAACAAAACAAATTTGATGACAAACGTTAATTGGAAAGTTGTTTAAAATGTTCATGCCCTATCTAAATCATGACAGTTTAATTTTGACATTCTGTTCTTTTAAGATACTTTTAAAT
Organism: Bombina bombina; assembly: GCF_027579735.1. Classification (NCBI taxonomy): domain Eukaryota; kingdom Metazoa; phylum Chordata; class Amphibia; order Anura; family Bombinatoridae; genus Bombina; species Bombina bombina. The sequence continues at coordinate 298,664,343 of NC_069500.1, read as the reverse complement.
TCACTTTTATTTTCAAATATACTTTGTTCTTTTGACATACTTTGTTGAAAATCAGCAGAAATGCACTTCTGTGAGCTAGCAGGGGCTCACCAGTGCAGTGCTGTTTACTTTAACCCATTTGCAGGGGTTAAACACATAGGTGTATATATATATACAAGCAATAGTGCAATAATAAAACGCCCCAACATTTTAGAACATTTTATTTTTGCACTTCTATGTCCCTTTTATAATATGCTTTTTACATCTATTACAGCTGCAGTCTTTTATTCTTAGCATATAAAAGGCAGGTGATACATATGGCACATTGTGCCATAATAAAGTTTCCTAAGATGACATACAACACATGTATATGGTAAAAGGGGGTGATCTAATAAAAATAAGATAAAAAAACAAAACAAAAGTGGTGGATATATATCTTGAAAAATGTGTTCAAAATCTAGGAAACAGGTATATTTTGGAGTGTGTGTGTAAGCATTTTATATATATATATATATAATGGGTTTGTTTGGCCATAAAAAGATAATTTGAGTGGACCTGGTGTTAATATATCAAGAAAGTTTTTTACGTTTTAATGTGAGCTGCAACATCACACACATCTACAACAAGCATCAGTTTTACTAGGCAGCATGAAAACATTAGCAATAACACAGGTAATAAAGAAAATTTGAGAATAGCCCCTGCCACAACAGTAATGATATATTTTACCCCAGAGCAAGCAGAGAGACTCTTAATAACAGGGACTCTCGTTTCTGTCCTTACTGCATGAAATTCACAAATGGCAGAACAGGCATATGTGTAATGCTATTTTAAAGCTATGTATTCCTGTGATTGCCGAGATATTTCACTGATGAAATACTGGAAATTGTTCATAGAGCAGGTGAATACCTTTTACAACTAACCTATCGGTGAAAAGTGACAGCTGACCGAACTCTGGACATAGCTTTTGACATCATAATTAGGAAGGGAAGTAGCTGTGATCTTACAGTGATGAAAGGGAGGTACGGCGCACATAGACTCCTTCTCAAACATAATGGCTGCAACGCGGTGATATTAAAATAATGATTAGTGGCCTTCTCCTGCACGATTAGTGGCAAGATAGGGATACAGGGAAGGGTTTATATTTTTGGGGCACACAGCAGACTGACCGGGTAAAATGCATTTCAAACAGTGCACTAGTAATAAGCTTATTGCACAATGTGATATGAAAAACCATAACACTCACCTTGGATCCCAGAGCTGTCAACCCAATTCCTCCTGTTTTGGTGGTTAAAATTCAGACAAACAGCGCTTCTTCGATCCATCACTGGTTGCACTGCATCAAACTTGTTGTCAGCAATGAGCCAGTAGTTGCTAAGTATTAGGAGTGCGAACAACGGTATATTGTGGTCAGATTACCGCCAATGATTGTTTAGAGTGACTAATATTGGCCAATCAGTTAGTTAGAAAAATGACAGGTGGACGGAATAAACTGTGAGGCAGAATATACTTTGAGTTTAGAACCATTCTATGCGCAACAGACCTGCCCAATCTTTCTGCAGACATGCTGCATTTTCTGCGATGACATTGCAGATCGCAGTATGTTCTGCCTTGGGGCTGGTGAAGATGTCATCTCTTCCCCCTTGGAAGTTGCCTCTGAGGAGGGACATTCTACTTCAGGATCCCTTCCTCCATCCAAATCTACATTCTCTGAAACTGACTGCTTGGTGATTGAACGCCTAGTCTTGGCTAGGCGTGGGTTTTCCAAGAAAGTCATTGATACTATACTTCAGGCTCATAAGCCAGTTACTCGTAGGTTTACCATAAGGTATGGCGTAAATACCTATATTGGTGTGAATCGAATAATTTCTCTTGGAGTCGTGTAGGGGTTCCTCGCATCTTGTCCTTTCTTCAGGATGGCCTGGAGAAAGGTTTGTCAGTCAGTACTCTGAAGGGTTAGATTTCTGCCCTGTCTATTCTTTTGCACAAACGTCTGGCAGATTTAACAGATGTTCAATCCTTGGTTCAGGCTTTGGTCAGAATCAGGCCTGTGTCTAAACCTGTTGCTCCTCTTTGTAATCTTAACCTTGTTATTAAAATATTGAAGCATGCTCCTATGCATTTGGTTGATATTAAGTTGTTATCATGAAAAGTGTTGTTTCTACTTGCTATTTCTTCTGCTTGCAGAGTTTCCGAACTTTCGGTTCTGCAGTATGATTCACCTTATCTTATCTTTCATGCGGATAAGGCAGTCCTTCACACTAAATTGGTTTTTCTTCCCAAGGTGGTATCGGATCGCAACATCAATCAAGAAATTGTTCCTTCTTTTTGTCCGAATCCTTCCTCTTATAATCAACGTCTCTTACACAATCTTGATGTTGTGTGTGCTCTTAAATTCTATCTACAAGCAACTAAAGATTTTTGGCAGTCTTCTGCCCTGTTCGTTTTTGCTGGAAAGCGTAAGGGTCAGAAGGCTACTTCTACTACTCTTTGTCTCTGGTTGAGAAGTTTTATCCAGTTAGCTTATGAGACAGCTGGACAACAGCCTCCAGAGAGAATTACGGCTTATTCCACTAAGGCTGTTTCTTCTTCATGGGCTTTTAAAAATTAAGCTTCTGTGGAGCAAATCTGCAAGACAGCCACTTGGTCTTCTTTGCACACTTTTTCCAAATTTGATACTTTTGCCTCAGCAGAGGCTTCTTTTGGGAGAAAGTTTCTTCAAGCGGTGGTGCCTTCAGTTTAGGTCCGCCTGTCTTGTTCTCCCTCCCTTTTCATTACATGTCCTCTAGCTTGGGTATTGGTTCCCACTAGTAATTGGAATTTGTGGACTCTCCATGCCTTAGGAAAGAAAACAAAATGTATGCTTACCTGATAAATGTATTTATTTCCGGGCATGGAGAGTTCATGACCCTCCCTTATTACTTTTAAGACGGCTGTTTTTTTTTATGTAAACCTCAGGCACCTTTGTGTAATCTTCTTTTCCATATTCCTTCGGCCGAATGACTGGTGATTATGGGTAAGGGAAGTGACATTTAACAGCTCTGTGGGGTACTCTTTGCCTCCTCCTGCTGGCCAGGAGTTGGATACGATCGTCTGGGGTTGTCATGTTCCTTGTTCAGAGGAGAATTGCCTGGTATTTCGGGGCTGGACTGACCTTACTTGGCGGGATCAGACTGATATACTTCAGGAAAGTTTTCTTCTGTGAAAAGCACACTGGTCTAAAAGAGGCTGCTTCCGGGTGGTAAATCGCCATAGAACAAGCCACTGAGCTGTTCTTCGTTCCTGGTAGAGCGCTTCTCTCTTTGTATGCAAATTATTATGACCCTGGGGAAGTCTCCCTATGGGTGATGGGGGAAACCAGACGTGGACTCCTTGCCCAGTGTGCTTAGAGGAATGTGGCTGCACCTCACTGACGAGGCCCATAGGAGGCCGAAACGATCGTCTGGGGTTGTCATGTTCCTTGTTCAGAGGAGAATTGCCTGGTATTTCGGGGCTGGACTGACCTTACTTGGCGGGATCAGACTGATATACTTCAGGAAAGTTTTCTTCTGTGAAAAGCACACTGGTCTAAAAGAGGCTGCTTCCGGGTGGTAAATCGCCATAGAACAAGCCACTGAGCTGTTGTTCGTTCCTGGTAGAGCGCTTCTCTCTTTGTATGCAAATTATTATGACCCTGGGGAAGTCTCCCTATGGGTGATGGGGGAAACCAGACGTGGACTCCTTGCCCAGTGTGCTTAGAGGAATGTGGCTGCACCTCACTGACGAGGCCCATAGGAGGCCGAAACGATCGTCTGGGGTTGTCATGTTCCTTGTTCAGAGGAGAATTGCCTGGTATTTCGGGGCTGGACTGACCTTACTTGGCGGGATCAGACTGATATACTTCAGGAAAGTTTTCTTCTGTGAAAAGCACACTGGTCTAAAAGAGGCTGCTTCCGGGTGGTAAATCGCCATAGAACAAGCCACTGAGCTGTTGTTCGTTCCTGGTAGAGCGCTTCTCTCTTTGTATGCAAATTATTATGACCCTGGGGAAGTCTCCCTATGGGTGATGGGGGAAACCAGACGTGGACTCCTTGCCCAGTGTGCTTAGAGGAATGTGGCTGCACCTCACTGACGAGGCCCATAGGAGGCCGAAACGATCATCTGGGGTTGTCATGTTCCTTGTTCAGAGGAGAATTGCCTGGTATTTCGGGGCTGGACTGACCTTACTTGGCGGGATCAGACTGATATACTTCAGGAAAGTTTTCTTCTGTGAAAAGCACACTGGTCTAAAAGAGGCTGCTTCCGGGTGGTAAATCGCCATAGAACAAGCCACTGAGCTGTTGTTCGTTCCTGGTAGAGCGCTTCTCTCTTTGTATGCAAATTATTATGACCCTGGGGAAGTCTCCCTATGGGTGATGGGGGAAACCAGACGTGGACTCCTTGCCCAGTGTGCTTAGAGGAATGTGGCTGCACCTCACTGACGAGGCCCATAGGAGGCCGAAACGATCGTCTGGGGTTGTCATGTTCCTTGTTCAGAGGAGAATTACCTGGTATTTCGGGGCTGGACTGACCTTACTTGGCGGGATCAGACTGATATACTTCAGGAAAGTTTTCTTCTGTGAAAAGCACACTGGTCTAAAAGAGGCTGCTTCCGGGTGGTAAATCGCCATAGAACAAGCCACTGAGCTGTTCTTCGTTCCTGGTAGAGCGCTTCTCTCTTTGTATGCAAATTATTATGACCCTGGGGAAGTCTCCCTATGGGGGAAACCAGACGTGGACTTCTTGCCCAGTGTGCTTAGAGGAATGTGGCTGCACCTCACTGACGAGGCCCATAGGAGGCCGAAACGATCGTCTGGGGTTGTCATGTTCCTTGTTCAGAGGAGAATTGCCTGGTATTTCGGGGCTGGACTGACCTTACTTGGCGGGATCAGACTGATATACTTCAGGAAAGTTTTCTTCTGTGAAAAGCACACTGGTCTAAAAGAGGCTGCTTCCGGGTGGTAAATCGCCATAGAACAAGCCACTATGCTGTTGTTCGTTCCTGGTAGAGCGCTTCTCTCTTTGTATGCAAATTATTATGACCCTGGGGAAGTCTCCCTATGGGTGATGGGGGAAACCAGACGTGGACTCCTTGCCCAGTGTGCTTAGAGGAATGTGGCTGCACCTCACTGACGAGGCCCATAGGAGGCCGAAACGATCATCTGGGGTTGTCATGTTCCTTGTTCAGAGGAGAATTGCCTGGTATTTCGGGGCTGGACTGACCTTACTTGGCGGGATCAGACTGATATACTTCAGGAAAGTTTTCTTCTGTGAAAAGCACACTGGTCTAAAAGAGGCTGCTTCCGGGTGGTAAATCGCCATAGAACAAGCCACTGAGCTGTTGTTCGTTCCTGGTAGAGCGCTTCTCTCTTTGTATGCAAATTATTATGACCCTGGGGAAGTCTCCCTATGGGTGATGGGGGAAACCAGACGTGGACTCCTTGCCCAGTGTGCTAAGAGGAATGTGGCTGCACCTCACTGACGAGGCCCATAGGTGGCCGAAACGATCGTCTGGGGTTGTCATGTTCCTTGTTCAGAGGAGAATTGCCTGGTATTTCGGGGCTGGACTGACCTTACTTGGCGGGATCAGACTGATATACTTCAGGAAAGTTTTCTTCTGTGAAAAGCACACTGGTCTAAAAGAGGCTGCTTCCGGGTGGTAAATAGCCATAGAACAAGCCACTGAGCTGTTGTTCGTTCCTGGTAGAGCGCTTCTCTCTTTGTATGCAAATTATTATGACCCTGGGGAAGTCTCCCTATGGGTGATGGGGGAAACCAGACGTGGACTCCTTGCCCAGTGTGCTTAGAGGAATGTGGCTGCACCTCACTGACGAGGCCCATAGGAGGCCGAAACGATCGTCTGGGGTTGTCATGTTCCTTGTTCAGAGGAGAATTGCCTGGTATTTCGGGGCTGGACTGACCTTACTTGGCGGGATCAGACTGATATACTTCAGGAAAGTTTTCTTCTGTGAAAAGCACACTGGTCTAAAAGAGGCTGCTTCCGGGTGGTAAATCGCCATAGAACAAGCCACTGAGCTGTTCTTCGTTCCTGGTAGAGCGCTTCTCTCTTTGTATGCAAATTATTATGACCCTGGGGAAGTCTCCCTATGGGTGATGGGGGAAACCAGACGTGGACTCCTTGCCCAGTGTGCTTAGAGGAATGTGGCTGCACCTCACTGACGAGGCCCATAGGAGGCCGAAACGATCGTCTGGGGTTGTCATGTTCCTTGTTCAGAGGAGAATTGCCTGGTATTTCGGGGCTGGACTGACCTTACTTGGCGGGATCAGACTGATATACTTCAGGAAAGTTTTCTTCTGTGAAAAGCACACTGGTCTAAAAGAGGCTGCTTCCGGGTGGTAAATCGCCATAGAACAAGCCACTGAGCTGTTCTTCGTTCCTGGTAGAGCGCTTCTCTCTTTGTATGCAAATTATTATGACCCTGGGGAAGTCTCCCTATGGGTGATGGGGGAAACCAGACGTGGACTCCTTGCCCAGTGTGCTTAGAGGAATGTGGCTGCACCTCACTGACGAGGCCCATAGGAGGCCGAAACGATCGTCTGGGGTTATCATGTTCCTTGTTCAGAGGAGAATTGCCTGGTATTTCGAGGCTGGACTGACCTTACTTGGCGGGATCAGACTAATATACTTCAGGAAAGTTTTCTTCTGTGAAAAGCACACTGGTCTAAAAGAGGCTGCTTCCGGGTGGTAAATCGCCATAGAACAAGCCACTGAGCTGTTGTTCATTCCTGGAAGAGCGCTTCTCTCTTTGTATGCAGGAGTTGGATATCCCACTCGTAATTGGAATTTGTGGACTCTCCATGCCCGGAAAGAAAGAAATTTATCAGGTAAGCATACATTTTGTATTCTGTTAACTGAAACTACAACCGATTCAAATGGACTGAGCTATCAGGGAGAGCAGACCTCATTATCCTGTCTCATACTGTATACTCAAAAACAATATTTAGAGAAAGCCAAGAAAATTAACATGTGAGTATGTGTCTGCACCCCTTTGGGAACTTGATTGCCTCTAAACATTCTTGTACACATAGCTTTTCTATTTAAATATTGACATTTTCCGTATCGGGAATACAATAGTCAAAAGCAGCTATTTGCTGTGGCAAAGTAAAGGTAAATAAAGGTAAAGGAGCTATTTGCGAACAATTTACAATGGACTAGATTACAGTGGTTCCGCTTGCACGCAAAGTTCTCTAGAATTAATCCTTTATAGCAAGCATGTTAGTGTACGTATCACAAGTTAAAAGTAAAAAGTTTGTGTGTGAGCGAAACCCAATGTGCGCTAACTTAAAAAAAAAAACACATAATTTGTGTGCTTACCTGACACTTGTTAAGACATATATATTTAAAAATGAAAAGAACATTTTCTTCTATCTAAAAAACATTGGAACGTTAAATGTTTATATTAAAAAACACAGTAAAACAGTTTACAATATATAAAAAAAAAAAAAAAAAATATTTTTCATGTTTACAGTGTATATATGACTGTATTACTTTATTTTGTGTTTGTTGAAAATTTTTCTTTCACCTTACACTTTACGCTAGTCTTCATTTACGTTCAGCTTGTAATATGCGTGCTAGTTAGCGCAGTCGGATATTACTTATTGCATCCCACGCCACTGGTAATCTAGCTCATTAAAAGGGAAGAAAAATAACAGTATACTGTCACAAATCCAAAGAGCCAAAGATCTATGGATCACAGAATGTTTCTTTTAGTTCCTAGCTTTTTGGATAATTCCACATTTATCTAAATACAAACGTATCTGCATCCTAAAAAAAGTAGGTGTCTGACTCCTCCATATCTTTGGCTACTCCTACATTTAAAATACATATGCAACCTTAAAAGTGCATGGAGCAAAATAAATTGGAAAAAAATTATACCATGGTATAATGGTCCGGCTCCTTAGCTGTACACTCCTGTTTTTTAAATAAAGATAGCAAGAGAATAAAGAAAATTTGATAATAGGAGTAAATTAGAAAGTTGCTTAAAATTGCATGTTCTATCTGAATCATTAAAGAAAAAAAATCTAGGTTTAGTAACTCTTTAAACCCTTAACAACCAAGGACGTGCAGGGTACGTCCTACAAAAACTGCTAGTTAATGACCAAGGACGTACCCTGCACATCCTCAGTTTCTTCAAGTGCTGGAAGCGATCGTGATCGCTTACAGCTGCTTTCAGGGTATTGCAGCAATGCCTCAATATTGAGGCATCATGCAATACCCTTTTTAAGCAAACCAATGCAGAGAGGGCCACTCTGTGTTATTCCCTGGCACACCTGCCGAGTGCTGGAGAGGTTGTTCAGATTTAGGTACCCCCACTCATATATGGTGGTCCTGCCCCATAGCTGAAAATTTCTGGAAACTGATCACCATTGAAATCACATGTTTTCTAGCTATTCCTCTCCCCTTCACAATATGGACCTTCCTTTTTAACTCTCTCCCAAAAATCAAATGCAAACTTAGATCCACACTACTAACAATTATGATCAACACTGCCAAGAGACTAATTCCCTTAAATTGGAAGAAAAGAAAATTTATGCTTACCTGATAAATGTATTTCTTTTTTGACATGATGAGTCCACGGATCATCTTAATTACTAATGGGATATTCACCACCTGGTCAGCAGGAAGAGGCAAAGAGCACCACAGCAGAGCTGTTAAATAGCTCCTCCCTTCCCTCCCACTCCAGTCATTCGACCGAAGTTAGGAAGAGAAAGGAAAAGCCAAGGTGCAGAGGTGTCTGAAGTTTACAATAACCCACAACCAGTCTAAAATAACCGGACGGGCGGGCCGTGGACTCATCGTGTCAAAAAAGAAATAAATTTATCAGGTAAGCATAAATTTTCTTTTTTAAGACACAATGAGTCCACAGATCACCTTAATTACTAATGGGATTCAATACCCAAGCTAGAGTACACAGATGATACGGGAGGGACAAGACAGGGAACCTAAACGGAAGGCTCCACTGCTTGAAGAACCTTTCTCCCAAAAACAGCCTCACCCGAGGCAAAAGTGTTAAATTTGTAAAACTTTGAAAAAGTGTGAAGAGAGGACCAAGTTGCAGCCTTACAAATCTGTTCCACAGAAGCTTCATTTTTGAATGCCCATGAGGAAGCAACAGCCCTTGTGGAATGAGCCGTAACTCTCTCAGGAGGCTGCTGTCCAGCAGTCTCATATGCAAAATGTATGATACTCTTCAGCCAAAAAGAAAGAGAAGTAGCCGTAGCTTTCTGTCCCTTGCGTTTTCCTGAGAAAACCACAAACAAAGAAGAAGACTGACGAAAGTCCTTAGTCGCCTGCAGGTAAAACTTTAAAGCACGGACTACGTCCAAATTGTGCAAAAGTCTTTCCTTCTTAGAAGAAGGATTAGGACACAAGGAAGGCACAACAACCTCCTGATAAATGTTCCGATCAGAGACAACCTTAGGAAGAAATCTTAATTTGGTACGCAAAACTACCTTATCAGCATGGAATTACTCGAGGAAGAAGAGAAAATGGAGGAAACAGGTATGCTAGATTGAAATTCCAAGGGGCCACCTGCGCATCTATGAATTCCGCCTGGGGGTCCCTGGATCTTGACCCGTATCTCGGGAGCTTGGCATACTGACTCGATGCCATGAGATCCAATTCCGGTCCCCCCCAATTGAGAATCAGGCTGGAAAAACTTCCGGATGGAGTTCCCACTCCCCCGGATGGAAGGTCTGCCTGCTCAGAAAATCCGCCTCCCAGTTGTCCACCCCTGGGATGTGGAACGCCAACAGACAGCAAGAATGGGTCTCTGCCCACTGAATTATTTTGGATACCTCTGTCATCTCTTGTTCCTCCTTGATGATTGATGTATACCACTGACGATATGTTGTGCAACTGGAACCTGATAAACCGGACCTAAGCTAACTGAGGCCAGGCCAGAAGAGCGTTGTAAATTGCTCTCAGTTCCAGAATGTTTATGGGTAAAACAGACTCTGCTTGAGTCTATATTCCCTGAGCCTTTAGAGAGCCCCAGACTGCTCCCAACCCTAGAAGGCTGGCATCTGTTGTCACAATCACCCAAGATGGTCTGCGAAAGCATGTTCCTTGGGAGAGATGATCCAGAGACAACCACCATTGTAGAGAGTCCCTTGTCTCCTGTTCCAGAAGAAGTCGAGGGGACAAGTCTGAATAATCTCCGTTCCATAGTCTCAACATGTTCAACTGTAGAGCTCTGAGATGGAAGCGAGCAAACGGGATGATGTCCATTGTTGCCACCATCAGCCCTATTAACTCCCTGCACTGAGCCACTGATGGTCGAGGAGTGGAATGAAGGGCAAGACAAGTATCAATAATCTTTAATTTCCTAACTTCAGTGAGAAAAATCTTCATAGATAAAGAGTCTATTATGGTTCCTAGGAAAGTTACCCTTGTGTTTGGAACTAAGGAACTCTTTTCTAAATTCACCTTCCAGCCGTGGGATCTTAGGAAGGACAACACCAAGTCCGTATGAGAACTTGCTAGCTGAAAGGATGGCGCCTGGACTAAGATGTCGTCCAGATAAGGCGCTACTGCAATGCCCTTTGATCGAAGTACTGCCAACAGAGATCCCAGAACCTTCGTGAAGATTCTGGGGGCTGTGGCCAGACTGAAAGGAAGAGCCACAAACTGGTAGTGTTTGTCCAGAAAGGCAAACCTTAAGAACTTGTGATGATCCCTGTGAATGGGAACATGTAGGTACGCGTCTTTAAATCCACTGTTGTCATAAATTGACCCTCCTGGATCAATGGGAGGATGGAACGAATTGTTTTCATCTTGAAGGACAGAACCCTGAGAAACTTGTTTAGACTCTTGAGGTCCAGAATTGGTCTGAAAGTTCCCTCTTTTTTGGGAACCACGAACAGATTGGAATAAAACCCCAGTCCCTGTTCCTGAATTGGAACGGGAACAATCACTCCCAGAGCAGAGAGGTCTCCTACACAGTGTAAGAACGCCTCTCTCTATTTATCTGGTCTGCAGATAATCTTGAAATTAGAAATCTGCCTCTGGGAGGAAAAACCTTGAACTCCAGTTTGTATCCCTGAGACACTATTTCTATTGCCCAGGGATCCATGATATCCCAAACCCAGGCTTGAACGAAGAAGGAAAGTCTGCCCCTACCAGATCCGGTCCTGGATCGGGGGCATGCCCTTCATGCCATCTTGGAATCACTGACCGGCTTCTTGGACTGTTTTCCCTTGATCCAAGACTGGCTGGGTCTCCATGTAGGTTTAGACTGTTCCTGCTTAGAGGAGGAAGAGTTTCCTTTGAAATTTCGAAAGGAACGAAAATTGCTTTGTCGTCCTTTTTGTTTATTTCTCTTGTCTTGCGGGAGAAGATGACCCTTACCTCGCTGTGATATCTGAGATAATTTCCTTTAGATCAGGTCCGAACAAAGTCTTGCCCTTGTAAGGAATAGCTAGAAGTTTAGACTTGGAAAACACGTCGCATACCAAGGCTTTAACCATAAGGCTCTGCGGGCTAAAATAGAGAAACTCGATATCTTAGCTCCCAATTTGATAACTTGAAGGGAAGCGTCCAAAATAAAAGCATCAGCTAGCTTAAGAGCTTTTATCCTATCTTGGATCTCATCCAAAGAAGTCTCAGTCCTGAGGGTCTCAAACAGAGCTTCAAACCAATATGCCGCCGCACTAGTGTCAGTGGCAATGCACACAGCCGGTTGCCACTGTAGACCCTGGTGTACATAAATCTTCTTGAGTAACCCCTCTAACTTCTTATCCATTGGATGTTTGAAAGCACAACTATCCTCTATGGGAATAGTAGTTCTTTTAGCCAAGGTAGAAACGGCTCCTTCTACCTTCGGAACAGTTTGCCAAGCCTCCTTAACAGAATCGGCTATAGGAAACATTTTCTTAAAAATGGGAGAGGGAGAAAAAGGGATGCCCGGTCTCTCCCACTCCTTAGCAATAATTTCAGTAGCTCTTTTAGGGACTGGAAAAACATCTGTATAGGAAGGAACCTCAAAATATCTGTCCAGTTTACTAGACTTCAGAGGGACAACCACCACTGTGGAGTAACTATCGTCTAAGGTAATCAAAACCTCCCTGAGTAACAGACAAAGGTAATCTAGTTTAAATCTGAAAGATACCACCTCCGAGTCTGTCAGAGGTAATAAACCCTCTGAATCTGAAATCTCTCCTTCAGAAGCTACTGCAGTATCCTCCTTTTCAGGATGTTGGGAGGATACCTCTGAAATTGCAACAAATGCATCAGAAACCTCGCTTACTGAATGTCTGGCTCTTCTCTTACGTTTGCCCTGCAACATTGGAAAAGCAGACAGGGCATCAGAAATAGTTGAAGACATAAGAGAAGCTATGTCTTGTAAAGAAATCCCCGAAGGGACTATAGCAGAAGCGCAGGGCACTGCTTGTGAGGGCGGTAAAATTTGGGACGTTTGTGGAGAAAGCTGCGGCATAAATTGACATTCAACATTGGACTCTTGGACAACATCTGCCTTAGAGGAGACTGGCTCAGAAAAAAATTGTATCTCTATAAAGTCCTTTGAATACATGAAGGACAGAAATGGATAGGTGGTTCCACATTAGCATCAAAACATAAAGCACAGGTGACATCTTGTAAGTCCCCTTGGTCCATGTTTACACACAATTTACTAAATAACAAATAAAAAGTGTCAAATTTATTTGAGAAAAATATTTATAAAAAAATGTTACTGTCTCTTTATGACCAATTGAGGCAACTGTTATTCCAGCAAAACACTGTGTCTGCACTAGCCACACATGAATTCTCCTCATGCGACTCTAGAACAGACAGGTCAATCCACGGAGCGCACTATACCTGAGCTGCGCTACGGAATGGCGCCAAAAACCGGAAGGACCGCCCATCGTGGGCGTGACCTAGCCGACTAAACACTAAGTCCTGTGAAACCACGGGAGCCATATCCTATACTGTTAAAATAAAACAGTTAGACATTTAACTTCCTCCAGCCCCAGTGCCCTGGTCCATTACACTGCCCAAAAACCTTTCTAACATTAAATAAAGGTATTATGTCCCCACATAAAGAACTTATTCTCTCAAAAAGCCCCTTATGATGAAATGTGTGCATATTGAAAAATTCTGAGTCCTTTTCCCCAGAAACTTAAGGTAGCACTTACCTTAATCTCTGCCTGGCAGCAAGGCAGCTCTCAGGTTTGAGAGGTCATGTCCCTCACATTGACCTGAGGATATCAAAATGCTGAGTCAATGCATATCTCAGACTGAAGGATAAGGGTAGCAAGAGAATCATGGATGGCGCAGTGAGAATTATGTCCCACAAGTCCCCATTGCTCTAAAGCCACCAAAGCTCTCCTGTAGAGACTGATATGGACTACGGCTACACCCTAGGACAAAGCAGCACACTCTGGCACTACTTTTAAAATAATAAACTCTTGATAGAAGAATCTAATCTAACACCTCACTTTACCTCTTCCTATCACTAATGTAGGCAAAGAGAATGACTGGGGTGGGAGGGAAGGGAGGAGCTATTTAACAGCTCTGCTGTGGTGCTCTTTGCCTCCTCCTGCTGACAAGGAGGTGACTATCCCATTAGTAATTAAGATGATCTGTGGACTCATTGTGTCTTAAAAAAGAAAACAGAACTCCCAAATATCTCTGTTTGGAGTAACCTGGTATCTCACACACTTAATTTAGAAAAATACCACTACACTCATACAAAACGCACAGAGGGCTATTATTCAATATGCTTCATATGGGAAGAGTACCTACAAGCCCGATTACACACTAACTGAACCTCTGTTTCAGTAATTTAGAGCATCCATTTACCTATATCATGATATTTCCCTGTCGTAACACCCCACAAAATAGATTGTCTCGCATTATTATACACCTATTATTCACCCCTATATATACTCTGGTACACATATGTGCATAAAAAGAAATCAACTGTACTAATTTGAAGCAAACCTGTGACTGATGCATGTTTAGTTAATTTTCTACAAGATGTTACATGTAGTTATACTAAAATTCACTTGTTTTTTGTTTATAGTTGATTGTAAACCAGTTACTGATTTTGACCTAATTTAAAGAGAGCTGCCAGAAATAGATAGACATTTTGCTACATTTTGTACTGAGTGAGACCCTGTCCCGCTTGTACAAGACATACTGAGTCTTTGCAACAATCCACTAGTTGCCAATGTGATATAAAAATTTTATCTTTGTTAAATCTCAGGCGCTCATTCCTGTATATGCAAATTGTATATTGACCAGCTAACTGTTCACTAAATGTTTCAATAAAGCTCTTTTGAAAGAAAAAAAAAAAAAAAAAAAAAATATATATATATATATATATATATATATATATATATATATATATATATATATATTTAAAAAAGCCTTTTATTTTAGTACTGGCAGACTTTCCGCCAGTACTTAAGATGGCTGTGATAATTGTGAGGTGGGGAGGGAAGAGAGCTGTTTGAGAGGAGTCAGGGAAGGATCGGGGGTGGAATGTGTCAGGTGGGAGGCTGATCCCTACACTAAAGCTAAAATTAACCCTACAAGCTACCTAATTAACCCTTCACTGTTGGGCATAATACAAGTGTGGTGCGCAGCGGAATTTAGCGGCCTTCTAATTACCAAAAAGCAACGCCAAGCAATATATGTCTGGTATTTCTGAACAAAGGGGAGCCCAGAGAAGCATTTACAACCATTTGTGCCATAATTGCACACGCTGTTTGTAAATAATTTCAGTGAGAAACCTAAAGTTTGTGAAAAAGTTTTTGCCAAAGTTAACGATTTTTTTTTTATTTGATCGCATTTGGCGGTGAAATGGTGGCATGGAATATACCAAATGGGCCTAGATCAATACTTTGGGTTGTCTACTAAAAAAAATATATGTACATGTGAAGGGTTATTCAGGGATTCCTGACAGATATCAGTGTTACAATGTAACTATCGCTAATTTTGAAAAAAAAAAATGGTTTGGAAATAGCAAAGTGCTACTTGTATTTATTGCCCTATAACTTGCAAAAAAAGCAAAGAACATGTGAACATTGGGTATTTCGAAACTCAGGACAAAATTTAGAAACTATTTAGCATGGGTGTTTTTTTGGTGGTTGTAGATGTGTAACAGATTTTGGGGGTCAAAGTTAGAAAAAGTGATTTTTTTTTATTTTTCCATCATATTTTATAATATCTGCTCTGCTGTGCTCTGCTGTGGTGCTCTTTGCCTCCTCCTGCTGACCAGGAGGTGAAATACCACAAGTAAGGATGAAGATCCGTGGACTCATCGTGTCTTTAAAAAGAAAGTGTGTTTTTTTCCATGTTTTCATCATATTTTGTATTTTTTTTATAGTAAATAAGATATGATAAAAATAATGGTATCTTTAGAAAGTCTATTGAATGGCGAGAAAAATGGTATATAATATGTGTGGGTACAGTAAATGAGTAAGAGGAAAATTACAGCTAAACACAAACACTGCAGAAATGTAAAAATAACGGTAAGAAAATTGAAAAATGGTCTGGTCACTAAGGAGTTAAATCAAATTCTGAAAGATAAAATTAATTTTTAAGCTTAAATTACAAACATGCCTCTTGAAGATTATCAACAACAAATATGGAAAATAAACTGTATTTTATGTGGAGTATATATTATAATTTACCTTGTATTGCCAAGCTGATACTTTTCTTGCATTTGTGTCTGTAGTATCACCAGTAAGAAGTGTGAAAGTGACAAATGTTTTATTTTTTTATCCAGGTGTCATCCTAATGATTATCACTGTGTTAACTGATAAGTAAATCAGGAAACAATTGGATGTTTTTCTTAGTAAAGAAAGCAATTACAGGCTTTAGAAAGTCAATAAAGTAATTAGTCAAGTATCTGGATTAGAGAAAAAAAAAACAACAAGATTTATCTATCCCTTTTTATTAACTATAAAATATGTTAGTGGTGACAAAATGTGCTTATTATAAACAAATCTATATTTTCAAAATGTCTTCAAATTATTATTATTATTATTATTATATTTTAGAAAAAACATACTTTCTGACATATTATTTCTCTTTCAAGGTGAATAAGATTAAAACAATAAAGTTAAACAGACTTCAATCATGATTTTGAGATATATTGACCCAAATTTTCAATTTCTGGAAATACAGGAACTTTTATTAACCCTTTAGCCGCTAAGCCGTTTTAACACCCCTGCGTTAAGCAGATTTTAGCTTTTTATTTGAACAACCTCCCTCATTCAGCTACCTTTACTGCCTATCACTTCCTGGTTCAGTACCCTTTGTGATTATATTAAAGAACCTATAACTTCACCAGAACTTCTGCCCCTGGGAGATGGAGCGAAGAATAGTCAAAAACGCTGTGCACACAGCCTCCCATGTAAAATGACAATATTATTTTGCTGACATCACAGTTAAATACATTTTTCCCTGAGGTCAGGTTTCTGACTAGACCCCATCCAGAGTAGGCAAGGAAGGTAGCCACCCCTCTTTTATGGCAGGCCATAAAAAGCCCTGCAGCCCTGGCTGAAGTTATAGAATAACTTATAAATAAAAATTATGTAAGTACAGTACACACACACGTATATGCAATACCACTGTGACATAAGGAGGATTATTATGATACCAAACTTGACATGTCTGTTATATGTGGTCATCCAGTATCATAAATGTGATTAAAGCATGTTTTAAGATATCCCAGAGTGTCACCTCTGATCGACCTCAGGTTGGTGTCTTCCTAGGGACATGGTTTTCTGTCACTTATGTTGACATCTCTGCCACATAAAAATCGCTCTCCTGAGAAGAGCAGATTGCACCTTGTATCTGTTTTCCCAGATGTATGTGATAAAAACCATCCTTCCCAAGCCTTGCCTTTTTTTTTAGATACTTTTGATAAGAAGTTGTAAATAGCAGACACAGAAATACAGGACACAACAATAAAATAAAAAATAACCACTAACATAGTGTGAGCCACAGTTTTTGCAGTTTCAAATTTTAAATAACATGTTTAAGTGTAAAAGTGCCCAAAGGAAGCTGCATACTTTGTCTAATACCCAAAATTGTCCATATATATATATATATATATATATATATATATATATATATATATATATATATATATAGTAGTGTCCAATAATATGCACTCACTGGATTTAAATACACTTTAATTAAACAGTGACGTTTTGGGGCATTCACCCCTTCCTCGTCTGAGGAAGGGATGAATGCCCCGAAACATCACTCTTTAATTTAAGTGTATTTAAATCCAGTGAGTGCATATTATTGGACACTACTGAATATTCTTTTATGCACCCTGGTCTGGAATCATTATTGGCAAGTGAGAGTGTTCTTTTTGGGTTCATATATATATATATATATATATATTTATATTGTTTAAACAAATGTCATGTAGCATCAAATTACTAACTAGTGCACAAATAGTTACACCAGGGTTGCAATAAAAGCTATTTTTTCTTCATGTCCATTACAGCATAATGGAAGCCGGTATTAATAGCATGCTGCCAGTTGCCTTTGGATAATAAAAATTAAAATATTAAAACAAAAATCTAAAAGCAATAAGCTTTTGACATGCTTCCATCAATGGCCTTTGAGACAAAGTCATAGGTCAAAGTAGCAAATAAATAAAGTTGCTTCTTGTATTTTACAAACAAATTCAATTTTACATTCTGAGATTTAAACTCAGGTGGGATATCACTGAATCTTAATGCACATCACAACTAATTGAAAAATTTAAAAATAAAATGGCACTAAATGGCTTCCATGAATTTGAATTAAAGCATAATAATATATATGTCATGCTTTATAATGAATTACAAATTAAAGAAGCTGCTTGTTAAAGGGTCATCAAATTCATATAGTATATGTGAACAGTATTGGCTAGATTTATTAAGCCCCTACGGCAGCAAGTTCTCTCAAGAACTTGCTCGCCGGGATTTATCAAGCAGCGGTCACCAGACCGCTGCTTCCCTAACATCTACGCCACCTCTATTGTGGCGAAATTCAATCTCCTCGGTCGAGTCCGACCGAGGAGATTGACAGCTCCTGCCTGCGCATGATTGGCTGTGCGCGGGCAGGGGGCGGGATTGCATGCAAGCGCAAAATTGCGCTCGTGTGCAATATTAATTACCTGCGGGTAATTTTGCCCCGCCATAGACGAGCTGAGGCGTACAGGGGCGCGTATACGCGCCCCTGTACGCCTCAGCGTTGATAAATCTAGCCCTATATATCCACAATCATGCACTACATTGTAATATGTACGCAATTGCAACATCAGTTTCAAAACCACTTATATCTGTACATCAGTTAGTAAAACTTGTACTAATTTGTAGCCCAGCAATATACCCCATAAAAGCCTCTTGAGCATGTGTATGGTATCACCATTCCAGTGGCCAATTATGGACAGATCTAAATGAGCTCCTGTCCTGATCAAGTAATCACTGTGCACAATGTTGCAGGATGGAATTTCTGTAATTTAAACAAAAGTAAATGTAGGCAAAATAAATAATGAAAGTGCAATGCTAAGGTTTTCTTATTACAAATAACTTCTCTAGGCACATATATTTAAGCTTTATAAGGACAACGAATGAGTTACAAATATAGGGACCCTAAACCATAAATGCAATTGTTGTGCCACTAAAAAACATACATTTGCACTGGCCTCTCCAGTCTCTCCTTTCTCTCTAAGCTTCACTATTTCATTTTTATCATATTAAGCTGATTGATTGAAGAATAGAGACATCACCTACATATAATAAAATAGGTACTGTTAAAGGAACAGTAAAGTCATAATTAGACATTTGTGATTCATACAATTTTCCAATTTACTTCTATTATTTAATTTTCTTCCTTCTCTTGTTATCCTTTGCTGAAAGAATTATCTAGGTAAGCTCAAGAACAGCAAAGAACCTAGGTTCTAGCTGTTGATTGGTGGCTGCATATATTGTCATTGGCTCACTTATGTGTTCAGTTAGAAACCAATAGTGCAATGTTGTAAACTCGAAAGTTGTATGTTCTACCTAAATCATAACAGAAAAAATTGGGTTTGATGTCCCTTTAATAATTATTATTGTTCAGCATATTTTTGCTTTTTTGAACACCCTCCCCCCTCGAATGCTAACACTGCAATACCCAATGAATGTCAGTTATGTAACTGTGCACAAATACTATGAACAAAAGGAAAATGCATTGTTACCATTAAGGAATGAAAAATCTCTAACACACCAGTGAGGTAAAAGGTGGATTTCTTAAAGCGAGTACTGACAAATTAAAGTACATAAGTCTTCTAAATGTGCTGGGGCGCTTGGTTTACATGAGAAACTAGGCATAAAGTTCTAGGCAGTCACTATAAATGCAGCAGCCGGTAGTTCATATTTTTTTCAAACCAAAGTCACTAGTGATATCAGGGAATTTTCAGTCTTTTAAAAGAATCTGAGATCAAAAAGTAATCTATGGGTTTGTATATGCAAGTACTATGAACTTGCTGCAATAGTAAATGATATGGTGGTTAGTTTGTGGTCTGTACAGGGAGTCTATAAACATATGTAAACAAACAGAAATTGAGTCAGTCTCTGCATTTGCTAAAACTAGAACACCAGGGAATATAAATCAGTGAGCATTACTAGAAAGTACGTAACTGATACTGGTATGTCATATTTATTCACACATAAAAAAACCCGAATGTTTAAATGCTATTTCATAGGAATGATATAACATTTTTTTTTAAGAACAATGTCCCTTTAAAGGGACACTGGACCCAATTTTTTTCTTTTGTGATTCAGATAGAGCATGCCATTTTAAGCAACTTTCTAATTTACTCCTATTATCAAATTTTCTTCATTCTCTTGGTATATTTATTTGAAAAGCAAGAATGTAAGTTTAGATGCTGGTCCATTTTTGGTGAACAAACTGGGTTGTCCTTGCTGATTGGACACCACCAATAAAAAAGTTCTGTCCATTGTTCTGAACCAAATGTTTGCTGGCTCCTTAGCTTAGATGACTTCTTTTTAAAATAAAGATAGCAAGAGAACGAAGAAAATTTGATAATAGGAGTAAATTAGAAAGTTGCTTAAAATTGCACTCTTTATCTGAAACACAAAAGAAAAAATTTGGATTCAGTGTCCCTTTAAGTCTTTCCAGTTTGAGAGACTGGAGTAACTACTGAAATCTTATGGCCTGATTCTTAAAAGCTCATATCATAGGGACAAATAGCTTATTTTGCTGTGCACTATATTGTACCATAATTAATATTAGTAAATTCCTTTTAATGAGATATACAGTTCCCAATGTAAGGATTGGCTTTCAAAACAATCCCTGAGGTCTTGTAATACTGAGGAGCCATTTTATACAATCCCTTATAAAATGTCTTATAGAATCTCACCAGACCAGAGAGCTTTACAGAATCAAGCCCATAGTGATCCTAGTTTCCAAGTCTATGGCAATTATATCAAGTTGGAGAGACAGATCCCAGAGAGTATATTCAGAATTATGCCCCATGTCGTGCAGAGTCTCAAATCTTTGTTTCTTGTTTACTATGTTGTTTGCAGTTTACATATTATAACAAACCATGCTCCTCGTTACAACTGCTATGCTGTTGATTTGCAACTCAACATATCTTTCAAACCAAACTCAAATATCCCATGACAAACTGCCTTGCTGTTCCTGAAACAGATGATTGACAGCTGGCTGACATTAAACCTTGATAAACTATAGCTACTCGTATTGGTCTGTGGTAGCATGACGGTAGGTAGTAAACTCTCCCCTTTTTAAAATTAGATCCAGAATGTTAGTGATATTTTAGAAAAAGTTTAATTCGTCAGTTATAATGAAGATGCACCATAACTTATTTTTTAATATGGGTATGAAATTCAAATATCCCGCGCTGTGTTGCCCACTTCAAAAGTAAATTTTTCTGTGAGCTAACGGTTTGCATTGTTGTCCATTCAGCACTCTAGCTACAACAAAAGTGCCTTATGGGGAGAGCACTGATTGGAGAACAATTCAAACCGTTAGCTCACTGAAAAATTTACTTTTAAATGGGCTGCGCTGTGTGGGGTATTTGAATTTCAAATCTATATTAAAGAGAAAATTATAGCGCAACTTCATTAAAGCTGATTAATTTAAAGGGACAGTCTACACCAGAATTTTTATTGTTTTAAAAGATAGATAATCCCTTTATTACCCATTTCCCAGTTTTGCATAACTAACACATTTATAATAATATACTTTTAACCTCTGTGATTATCTTGTATCTAAGCCTCTGCAAACTGCCCCTTTTTCAGTTCTTTTGACAGACTTGCAGTCTAGCCAATCAGTGCCTGCTCCCAGATAACTTCTCGTGCACGAGCACAGTGTTATCTATATGAAATACGTGAACTAACACCCTCTAGTGGTGAAAAACTGTTAAAATGCAATCTGAAAGAGGTGGGCTTCAAGGTTTAAGAAATTAGCATATGAACCTCCTAGGTTAAGCTTTCAACTAAGAATACCAAGAGAACAAAGCCAAATTGGTGATAAAAGTAAATTGGAAAATTGTTTAAAATTACATGCTCTATCTGAATCATGAAAGTTTATTTTGGCCTAGACTGTCCCTTTAACTATCTAAAATATCACTAACATTCCAGAAATGTTTTTTAAAAAGGGGAATAGTTTACCATCATTTTAAGCACTGGAAACCCCAAATTTTTCTTTTATGATTTGGATAGAACATACAATTTTAAACAGCTTTCCAATTTACTTCTATTTCTATTCTATTCAAATTTGCTTCATTATCTTGTTATCCTTTGCTGAAGGAACAGGATTCCACTACTGGTAGCTAGCTGAACACTCTAGTTAGCCAATCACAAGAGACAAACGGGTGCAAGCACCAATCAGCAGCTAGAGTGGGATACGTGAGTATTCTTTTTTTTTTTTTTTTAACAAGGGATATATTATTCATGTTTCATGTATATATGTTATTTAAAGGGATACCGAACCCACAAGGGATATTAAGAGAAGAAAGCACATTTGATAATAGAAGTGAATTTAAAAGTGTCTTAAAATGACATGCTCCAGTCCAGCTCATAAGTTACAGTAAAGAATACTCAGAGAAACAGTAACATTTGGTTAAAGAAGTGAACTGGGCGGAACATGTAATTTTAAGACACTTTTAAAGTCACTTCTATTATCAAATGTGCTTTCTTCTCTTAATATCCCTTGTGGGTTCGGTATCCCTTTAAACAACATATATACATGAATAATATACAGCAATGCAGCCACTGCAAGATGTGTGAATGCACCATGCTTCTGTCATAGAGTGCAAAAATACCTAAGCTCCAAGATGGAGCTGACGTGTATAAGGAGGTGGAGTTTCACCAACTGGCACCAGTAAGTGGTTAAAATAAGAGAATGAATTTGAAGAGAGCTACAGGCACAGGAGGTGAGTAATTATGTCATTGTAGTTGTATCCATTTAGGAACTTTGGGCTAGATTACAAGTGGTGCAGCATTTTTTTTTAGCAATCTCGAAAACTCCACTAGGATTTTCATTTTTGCGCTAGTTGGGTTGCGCTCGTATTACAAGTTCCTAAAAAACTTATTTTTAACTAGCGTTAACCAGAATAGTGCGGAAAAAAACTAACTTAATATTTTGCATGCGCATGCATGTATTCCCCTATGGAAATCAATGAAGAAAAAAAGTGGAAAAAAAACTAAAACCCAAGATCGCGCAAACGCCATCACATTTCACATTCCCTATAGAAGTCAATGGAGAAAAAAAAATGTTGAAAAAAACTTACACCCATCGCGCAAACAACTTGGTATATTCGCATTATAAAATGTGAAATATTTACAGTAAATACATAGTTAAAATCTTTATTAAATATGAATATTGCATAAATATGTTTTATCATGTTGTATCTACTTAAGGGCAAAGGGACATAATAATGCCCTTATATATATGTCTATATATGTGTACATATATATTAATGTATTTATGTGTATATCTGACTGTAAATACATATAAATACATTAATATATATGTAGACATATATAAACATACATATATACATACAAATACATCTTAAGCAATGTATATGTGTCTCAATGTTAAAAAGCCATTTGCCTGCCTGTACTTTGTAATGTATTTTTTAAAAAGTGTTTTGTGCAACTTTTTTGTTTCGGAAAACAGTTAACCACAGCTCTGAGATCGCTGTAAGGATTGAAGCATAAAGGACGATTGCACTAGCGAAATTGTGATTTTGCTCAACTTGTAATATCAGCACAATGAAAAACACTTGTAAAAACACTATTGCGCTAGCCCAAAACCGCTTGCATCTCACTTGTAACCTAGCCTTTATGTGTAGTACTGATATAAACATTGTTTCAAACCGCCATATAATGCTAAAGACACATACTCACGAGCCTAGATATGCTCGCAAGTAGCTACATTTCAACAAAAGATACCATAAGAAATAGAACGATAAAAAGGACATTCCAGTCTAAATTTAAATGCACATTAATGAATTACATATTTTATTTGAAACATATTTGCAATATACATGTATTGGCAAAAATGCTTCTAGTAAAATTTACCACTGTTTTTCTCTGCACGTGCATGTGAAGCATAGCTAGATATTCTCAGTGCACCAGCATTTTAAATACTGAAGTTGTAATTAACAATTTGAGACATTACAAGATGGCACAAGCACCTTAGGCTGTGTGCTGTGTTTAAAATGCTGGTGCATGGTGCATACTTAAATACACTTTTGAAACAGCAATAACTTTTATTAGAAACATTTTTGCTAATACATGTATATTACAAAAAAATATTTTATTTAAAACTGAAATGCATCCATGTGGATTCCAATTTGGGCTGGAATGACCCTTTAATTTTGACTTTGATGTTCCTTTAATTGCTGCACATAATCTCCATAATCTAATAAATGCCTTTCTGAGATAATATCCAGATTGTTTCATTGTGGTCTCCAGAAAACAACTACACAAAATATGCATGTGAATGACAGCAAGGTTGCGAACACCTGCCCACCCTCATTGTACTGGCCTCTTAAATGATACACGCTTTAAAATGGATAGTCTAGTCAAAATTAAACTTGCATAATTCAGAGATAGAGCTTGCAATTTTATACAACTTTCCAATTTACTTTTATCATCAAATTTGCTTTAAACCCAGGTAGGCTCATAAGGTAAGTTCTAAGCCCTTGAAGGCCACCTCTTATCTCAGTGCATTTTTACAGTTTTTCACAGCTAGACAGCGCTAGTTCATGTGTGCAATTTATATAACATTGTGCTCACTCCCATGGAGTTATTTATGAATCAACACTGACTGGCTAAAATGCAAGTCTGTCAAAAGAACTAAGATAGGGGGCAGACTGCAGAGGTCTAGATACAAGGTAATCACAGAAGTAAAAGGTGTATTAATATAACTGTCTTTCTAATGCAAAACTTGGGAAGGGGTAATAAAAGGATTATCTATCTTTTTAAACAATAACAATTCTGGAGCAGACTGTCCCTTTAAGACTTATCTGCTGTACCGTATAATCGGGGACCTAGGTTACTAATGGGACTCTTTGTGCCCAAGGTTCCTGTCTGCACTTTTAACCAAAGCCTCTGCGACTAAACATATCAAGAGGTTAGTTACTTTATGTGGTGCTTTTAGCTGGGCAACTCTCTCCCCAAACAGTTAAAACTGAGAGGCCTTTTCTCTGGAAATATTTATAGCCAAAAAAGACCCATTTGTTCATGCTAAGCTTCTCAAAACAATTAAATGGCATTAAGTGACATCATTTCTGTCTTGCTGTCATATTTAAGTTTTGTTTGGCCCTAAGAAGTTATAAATCTGCTGCCCCCTCACTTCCCACCCATACAACATTTTATCACATTTGCCATATATGTTTCTTGCAACTGAGAAGTTACTTGATTAAAGGGACATTCAATTTAAAATGTAATACACCATAAATGTTTAAAAAAGCATTTGCAATGTACTTGTATTACTTATTTGCTGTTTTGGAGGGATCAGGGAGTGGGAGGTGTCAGGTGGGAGGGTAATATTTACTCTGCATCAAAAATTAACCTTACACGCTAATTGATTAACCTCTTCACTGCCAGGAATTTCACATAAGGTGTGACTGCAGTAGTTGTTTGTAAATAATTTCAGTGAGAAACCCAAAGTTTGCGAAAAAGTTAACAATTGTATTATTTAATCCTATCTGGCGGTCAAATAGTGGTATCAAATGTACCAAAATGGGTCTAGATCAAAACCTTGGTTTGTCTACTTTAAATATATATATAGTTTTCATAGGTAAAACAAAAAATCAAAAGCTCTATTTCTGTTTAATTAGAGTGGTAGCAAAAACGGTAAAAATTCTCTGGTACTTTAGGCGAGATTTACTCTGAAATTCCCCGTAGCAAAGGGGTTAATTTCATATGCTCTATCAGAATCATGAAAGCAACAATTTGGGTTTCATGTCCCTTTAACTGAAAATTTTGTTTCCCCCACTACTACTAAAGAAGCTTTGTGGGGGAAAGCTGCAATATATTACAGTGCAGGTGTTCATTTTATATGTGCCCCTAAATGGTGACACAAAGAAGAAATGACAAATAAGGCTTTTTAAGGGGGTGGGAGTTATGTGCCTAGACTTTAAAACAATGCAAACTAGGGCATCAACATGACCGTTGTACATTTTTTAAACATATTTTGTATGCTGTGTTCTGGCAATGGATCTCATTTTTTACTATTTATTTTATCACTTTCAACCATCTCCCTCTTTTACCTCTCCACTTATTCTATGCAGATCACTGGGCATGTGAAAAACAGACGGTGGCAACTTTCAGATTTAATGGTGCTACAAAAATGAATAGGGTGAAAATAAAATTTAAATATGCCCCTAATATTTATAGACAGTGAACGCTTACAATGGCCAGAATTGTTGTGATTGTATTTCTACTGCTGCTCTCAGATATAATTATGTTCTGGATGAGCAATCTACAGTAAGAAACCTCATTTGGTTATAAGGACAGCCAGATTTTTATACAAGCAATAGCCTTATATCAAATGATTTCCTTGCAGTTGTTCTTATTACAGATGAAAAGCATAGAAAAACTATTAAAGGGATTGTAATTTGTAAACCCACAAAAAAACATTTTCAAAACAGCATATCAAGTTGTTTAACTACGCAAATAACATGTATTAGCCATTTTCTATAGTTTATCTGTATTTTTCTGTTGAAATTATTATTTCTGCCAAACCCTTCTTCAACCTAATTATGCACCGCAAATTACTGTTTTCTACCTGGGTAGAACAAGCGGCCCGCATGCGCATTTCCGATAGTATCTGGTCACGCATGCGCACAATTATCTTCTCTCCTTCTGTATCAACTGGAGTGTCATCAATACCGTGGCGGAGGAGGCCTATGACAGGTTGTGGTGGGAGTGGCGCACCAGAGTGTTGAAGACAGAGGGACGCAGCGGTTACAGTCAAGCTTGGAGGAGCGCACGTACAGTGCACATTCTCTTGCCCTGAGATTCTACTGCGCATGCATTGTTGGTGAAGGCACATGGTAAAACCGGCCTTCTTTTCTGGGTGGTCATAAGAGCCGTTTATAGCAGATATAAAAATATAATTTATATAGGAACTGAAGCTTTGTTTCAAACTAACAGTAAGTGTATTTAGATGTGTTAGACTTTAAATAACTAGTCATGTATTTTTTATTTGTTTAAAAAATAAAAGATTTCTAACCCTTTAAACAACTATAGTATTATTGTAATATCATAAAAACATTAAAGAAATTCATGTTGTTGCTTATAAAGTAATTGGCAATGGCAAATAGTATTCAAATTAAGGAACCAACCAAATTACTAATGAGCTAGACATGTTTTAAACTAGGATAAAGTGTATAAACATATAAATCAGAGAGGTAAAAACTCAAAAACATTTTTTTTAATGCCTTTGAAATAGAGTGATTTTTTTATTTATATAGATATAGTGCATTGCTGTGGAATTTTTGGGTATATTTGGAATTTGAAACGTTGGACTGTGAGCTGGATGTGTAAAATATTTGTTTAGAGAATAAAACAATATAGAGACAAATTATGGCCCCCATGACTAGTAAAAAGCCAACGTTCCCTTATATCCTCACCTTAAATCACTCCCAAAATGTCTTCCAGTTTATTAATAGTAAGTTAGAATCAATAAGTTCTACAATCAATGATGAAGATTCAGAACCCATCTACATTATGAAACCATGAAAGAAGCCAGTTCATGGCATTGTAGACCACATTACTGCTATACCTTAAATGTATATTAATATCTAAATGTAAATATCATTCATATCAAAGAACACTGAACATTAAAAAAAAATCAATTTGAAAAAGTTAAATTAAAGCTGTTTAGATTTTCAAACAAACAAAAAGTGAATGTTTCCCAGTACAGCAACATCCATAAAATATGTCAGCACATATACCCCATTTCTTACTCAATGCCCAAACTAAGACAGCATCCTTTCTCATAGACCAGCATGGGGCCTTTGTATAAACCAATCAAATGCACAAACTGTAATCCACCATATCATGTTTACAAAATAATAAACACATTTTCTTAATAAAAAAGAGAGTTTTGCCATTGGCGCTGAGGGTGGATATTCCTTGATGACTTGAATAATGAGAAGAACAGACCATGCTTCTAGAGCTGGTTTTCTGATAACTACCTAGTGATGTCTTCTAACAGAGCTTATTCCTGGCTACTCCAGTAGTATACAAGACAATACACTCACTGTTATTTCACATTGTATGTTCTGTATACTTAGATGTACAGTACAGTCAATCAAAAACGTATTTGGTAGTGTATAATCTCACCTTAAACTAATATATAATAAAGGCACACGTGGGTTGTAAGCTCAGGGAGCTTCTAAACAGTGCCAAGGGTGACATTGGTTTAAACCCAGCTCTGCTCCAAAACCAGTATAAGATGTTACTTACTTCCCAGAGGTGCTGAGTGTTTCTTAATGCCCCTGCTTGCACTTTGTCTGGAGACACGATGAGCCCTTGGAAAGGCCCGATCCATGTTCCTTGCTGGATTCTTTGAGCTGCACAAATGCCATATGTCAGACCTGGAACAGTACTGGTACACAGACACACCTCCCGAGGAAGGTCTCTCAACCACTCAGGGATTTCAGGTGGAGGGACCAAAGATGCAGTGCCACTAGTGCCCACCAGGCGTCTCAAGGAGTGTAGGGGCCCATGCATAGGACATTCTCCATTCCGATTATCTGCACACATGTCACACCCTAAATACAAGAAGAAAAAAAGATATAAATACCCATTTGACATTAAATATTAAAATAGTGCTAAGAATATGAATATAAATGCAAAATTATAAAGATCATATTTTAAATTTGTGCCCAATTATGCATGTGTAAGATATTTACAGAATTTTTATACTGTTCTGTTTTTATCTTTCCTGCAGAAGTAATAGAATATTTCAAATAGGTGTCACACATAGAAATACTGCTGATTAATACCCTAGAATATCAATACTCTATCACATCCACATGTACAACACAATGTCCCACATTGACAGAGATTAAAGGGACAGTATACACCAATTTTCATATAACTGCATGAAATAGACACTACTATAATGAAGAATATGCACAGATACTGATCTAAAAATCCAGTATAAAACATTTTTAAAAACTAACTTTTTAATGAGATTGATGAGATTAGCAAGAACAGCCAGTGAAAGGGGCTGGGTGCAGATTCCCCCCCCCCCCCCCCACCCCCCACGTTCCCTGCATATAAAAAGACAGATTAGACAAACAGGAGCCAGCAGTGGTCTGTAAACGTATGTATAAATCTGACACTTTGGGGCTTGGTTAGGAGTCTGAAAACCAGCACAATGTTATTAAAAATAAGCAAAACTGTACATTTTTATAAAACACTCCCAGATGGACTATATAAATGGATCATCTACAAAACATTTATGCAAAGAAAAATGTCCCTTTAACATACAATTCCATTTACATACAGTAGATAGTGATGCACTAACAAAAAGTCCATGCAATGTACAGGCACAGCTATGTGAAAATACTTGAGCTAAGACTATAGAAATGCCAACACATAACTACCCATACTGTACTATGCAAATATACTCACATAATAAATAACAGATGTGCACAAACCTCTTATCCACTCTCCAATACATTTTTATCTCTGCCCCTCATCAATGCCCCCATCTCTCTGCCCACAACATTTATATATCTCATGGTTCCCCTGTTTCACACCTCATATATTAAAATTCCTCCTATTACAATTCCCTTCTCTCTACGCATTATAGATCTGTTTAGCTATATCCTCCACAGCCACACGTTCTACTTTCATCACATTGTCTCCTGTTTCTCCCAAACTGTTTATCTTTCTAAACCTAGAATATTCTGCCCCCATTCTCCTGTCATTTAAAACCTTTGTTCCGTATATTTTAACCCCCTCCCTCTATCACAAGATAATCCTATGTTATCTCATATCTCTTTAGCCCCCATATTATTCCTCGTCTTCTCTGTTCTCTCATTCTTCTACTTTTTCATTTTGACCATTTCACTTTCTTTTGCGCCCATGTTTCAATTCAATAAGATCAATAAAGAAGTACGAAGGAAGAATAATACATTCGCGCCAGTATGAGACAAACTGCGCAAGCGCGTAATCACTGCGTTTGCGTGTGGTCTACTTTTTGTTTAAAGTTAAAATAAAAACACGACCATTGATATGCCGCAATACAATATATATATATATATATATATATATATATATATATATATATATATATATATATATATATATATATATTATTTGTTTTTTTTAAATAATCATGTGCACGCTTGCACGTTTTAGTAAATCGTGCTTACAACTTACGAAAATCGTGCCCACGCTTTACAAGTTATCAAACTCTCGGTTACTCTCCGCGCATTGTTATATAAGGGAAAGGACAGCAAAGTGGTGCATTTCTGAATTGTAACACGCATATACTATTTCAATTAGAGCAATTGACAGACTATTTTTAGTTGTTCTTCTGTCACAGCACAGCCTCAAATAACTGCAACTAAATGTGCGCTGTGTTTATGGCTATACATGTAAACCAATGTATTTATTCTTTCATTAGACCACAGGCAAACATTATGCGAAGTTGTAACGTTTTATAGTGTGTTGACGTTGGAATTATTTTAAATTAGTACCATTGCCATCTAAGAAGAAAATGCAACATACAAATAGCCTGCATGCACATAAATGTTTTTTATTTAAAAAAAAAAATCAGATGCTAAAATTGTTTAGGATATAATTAGCAAACTTATATAAAGTATAGTCAAGTTATTAAGTTAGTTTTCAGAGTACAATTTCTAAAGATGTTAATGACACTAGTTTCCCCTTCTATGAACTACTGTGCACATACAAGAGCCACATATGTGTATATATAAAGGCAAATAAATGGTATACACATACTTTATGTTGTCCACTTAATAAAAGTGTAATAGAGCATTTTTTCTATTAGAAGGAGAAATGATAGATGGATGGATAAATTATAGAGATAGACAGACAGACAGACAGATAGCTAGATAGATTAGATAAATTACAATAGGCAAATAGGAAGGCACTAGAGGACTTCCCTGTATAGTTGGGGGAAAAAAGGTAATTTATTACATCACACTAATCATATTGCTTTAAGTTGCTGAGAGTAAAACTATCCTGAAGTGAAGTACACTCATATTTATTTATCTGATATTCACAATAGATAGACTATCTCCATGAGTAACTGTGATATTCACCTTTGGCTAAATAATGTGTAATCCATACTCTGTAGTTAACGGGACATTAAACCAAAAAAAATATTTCATGAAAGATAGAGCATTGAATTTTAAACAACTTTTCGATTTATTTCTCTTATAAAATGTTATTTGTTTTCTTGTTATTCTTTGTTGAAAAGCAGAGATGTAAGCTCAGGCGTGTACACTTATCTGCAGCACTATATGGCATCAGTTTTGCAACAATGTTATACATTAGCAAGAGCACTAGTGGCAACACTATTTTCTGTCATGTAGTGCTTCAGGCACGCTTCCTACCTAGGTATCTCTTCAACAAAGAATAACATGAAAAATAAGAAAATTTGATAATAGAAATAAATTGGAAACTTTTTTTTTTAAATTGTATTCTCTATCTGATTAATGGGTTTTATGTCCCTTTAATTCAGAACTCACGTATTATCTAAGCACAGTTGTAATTGCTCAAATTAAGTAATTTAAGACAATCGATTCCGGTGTTTAGGTCGTTTCTGAAAACAGTCTGGTTTTCTAACGTATACAAAGAAAATATAGAATACAGAAGTGAATGAAAAAGTTAATATAATATATAAAATATAAAGTTGTATTTAATTTACATTAAAGAATTGAAGACTTGTATTTAATGAGGTCTCTGCTGTATAAATACCAGGTTATTGATGGTTTTGTCGGAGGCACGATGTATATACATGTAATATTAAAGTCATCCATCCCAGAAAGCTTTTCAGTCGGTGATTGAACAGTTAAACAGCTTCTCTTTTTTGTCACATTGGTCCCCTATGCTTCTAAATACACTTTCTAGAATGGTGTGTTAGGAGTGTAAGATACTGATGGATGTAAAAGCAAATGTGTTTCATGTTGAGGAGTGAGGATTTATAAAATATACTGACTGTAATCAATGTGATTTACATGTGAAGGTAACTGGATACATAATGTACTGTAGACCGATACAGGAATATCAGGAGCTAATATTGAGCACTAGACTTTATTTTAGAGCTGTGGGTACTGGTGGGCTGAATAAAATATGCACAATGTATTCGTATTTGGTCATTAGATTCTTTTAAGGCTGCCATAATTACATTTTATTTAAAGGGACATACCACCCACATTTTTTATTTTATAATTTAGAAAGATAATGCAATTTTAAACATCTTTCAAATTTACTTATATTATCTAATTTGTTTTATTCTCTTGATATGCTTTGATGAAAAGCATATCTAGATATGCTCACTAGCTGCTGATTGGTTGCTGCACATAGAAGCATCGTGTGATTGGCTCACCATGTGCATTGCTTTTTCTTCAACTAAGGATATTTAAAAAATGAAGCAAAATAAATAATGGAAGTAAATTGTATTGTTGTTTAAATTTCTATTCTCTATCTGAATCATGAAAGAAAGATTTTGGGTTTAGTGGCCCTTTAAGTTTTTTTATATATATAAAACTAAATTGTTTTTTATGATAAGTAAAGGAAATGTGAAGTCACAACACATTTGCCTGCTCATGAGATTTATAATCCACACACAATATATAGGCAAACAATATAAACTTGACATTTATTTTAAATTATTGCAGAACAGAAATTGGTTATTATATATATATATATATAATCTTATTTATTTTTATTTTTTACAAATATATATATTATGTTTACAATTACTGCTACAGTTATCATTTTACATTTTTTGATTTACCAACGTCATGTGCCGGACTAATGCTATAATGGCTTAAAATAATGGCTTTTACTGACAACATATATAGCAAATGAAAACACTTCTGTTAAATCCAGCGTAGGTCAATAGTGATCAAATGTCAGAGTCCCTCCCTTGGGGCTAGTTGAGAGGCTCTAGTGAAAGCCATTGCTCTTCTCAATGCACTTGCTAGTGACAGGTGTCCACATAAAAAAACTGGAATAATTGGGGACTAGTTGGCAGTTTGTGCAAAAGGCCAGATATGAAGGGGGCTCTGCAAATGATTTGCTTTCCAAGGTGTAGAAGTGACCCTTTTTGATGGGGTTGAGTATCTCTGTCAAAGTAGTGAAAGGAAGTTTGTCTTTGTTATCATGTAAGTTCCACATGCACTGAATACCCCCTGCATGTTGACAATTATACCTACAAATCCAGTGATATCCTTTAGAGCTTAATTTTCTATAGTGGTTCATTTTTAAACCAACAGAATGTTTATTAAATAAACTGCTCTATATTAATTAACAATTTAAAAACGTTCCATGTGATGTAAAAAAAAAATCTAATTGCAAATGTATCATATAAACTGCCTCCTATAAGGTAAGGTACCTATTGTCACACTATTCTATGTCACTGTATGTCAGTGTGTGTATTTGTAGTGTGTGCACCTAAGTGACCTCAGCATAGGAAGAGATCCCCTGAGGTCTGCAAAAAAAAATCAATATAATTCATAAAATAAATTGCACGTGAGCACTAACTAATTGAGCATTTGAATAATCTCATTATATGATTGCAGGTATTGAAAAATAGTTTAAATTTATAAAATTCTGGTGATATTAAAATACTTAATTGTAACTTTCACATTTATCTTTTAAAAACCCATGGTAAACGCAGGCAAACAGACTTTCATTCATAGGATTTTAATAGGGAAAAAAACCCCACTGAGGATAATACTAAAATAGATTAAAATCTATGTGGTTTCCAATGTTATTGTTTCAGTCCGAATCTAACTTTTCGCATAGGAACCACAGGGCAAGTGGGGCTTTTAAATCCATATGTACTTAACACTAATGTATGTTATGGCTTTTAAAATAGCAACATGTTTGCAGTGATGAGTATATTAAATAGGAGAGTGTTCTTTGTGCTGTGATATATGGTGATCTATACATATATTTCTCTATGTCTCCAGCAGTCTAGTTCTGACAAACTGCAGGGCGATTTCAGTTGCATTTAACCTCTTCCAGACATGCAATATAACCAATACATAAGTGTAACAATAAATGTTTGTTGTTTCTTTTGATCTGACTTTAATTTATGGAAATAACAAAAATAAATAGCTATAATAATCCCCCAGCTATACTATTTCTGAATTATTAACTGGTAGACGCCTAATAGGCAGAACCCTGAAAATCATGCTGGGATATAAAGCTATGAAAGGTATTTTCCCACAAGGCAGATAAAAATGTGAGACGGTTTATAAAAGTATGATAAATATGTAACAAAACAGTATCTACTAACCGTCACCTTATCAGTGATCAATGCTCCAAAATGATAGAAAAATGTTACATGTTTCTAAACATAAAAATATGTTAAAGTTGTGATTTATTTGGAAAAGTTTTAAATAAGGGACTGTGCAGTATCGTTACAAAAATGATATATGAGTATTAGATTTAATCACACAGGGTGTATATGAGAAAATATGTCAGACATTGTTTTTCACAGTGAACCAGAGGGATCACTTTGTTCTTTCAGACAAGAACAATAAAGTCCAGAATTACTGAAATGGTAAATAATCTAAAATGACTGGTCCCACTAAATCCTTAAGGGGATACAAATGAATCTGTAGCTTTCTGATATTGGTAGGCTGTGGCCTTTTAACCCTAATCCTGTCAAAAACAAGTGAAACAACTTTTCAAGTGATGCAGCCCCTTCTGGAAGTAATTGGGTTAACGACTAGTACCTGCTCTCTGGGGCTCATTCATTCTCTACATTTGGTTCCTCTGATTCTGAACGTCTAGCAATCATTAAGGACGTATAGCTGCTAAACCTGGTAACAGAATAACTTCTCGTTTCCCTAAATCAGAATGGTTCTTCCTGATACCCTTTGCCCTAGTTCTGCAGCCTATAACATGGAATTTTCAGTTTGATTAACCTGATGATGTGATACTTAAAACTAATGTGTAAAGTTAAAGTTTCACTGAGAACAGTATAGCTGTATAGTATACTTACATTCTAATATAATTATAAAGGAAATCATTTAAGGTTGTAAAGTGTTGCATATGTATTTTTGGTTGGATTATTCTATTTATATTATGTACATAAGACTGTACGTGCATTGATATATATATTGCTATATAGTGTGTGTATTATGTGTGTGTCTATATGTGTTTATATTTGTTTGTGAATACATTCAGTATAAGTTCACCACTGTATGACTTTATGTGTGCCCTTATGTTTGACTAGACATAAGGTATGTGCATGTATGTACATAAGACTGTACGTGCATTGATATATATATTGCTATATAGTGTGTGTATTATGTGTGTGTCTATATGTGTTTATATTTGTTTGTGAATACATTCAGTATAAGTTCACAACTGTATGACTTTATGTGTGCCCTTATGTTTGACTAGACACAAGGTATGTGCATGTATGTACATAAGACTGCACGTGTATTGATATATATATTGCTAAGCTAATGCTCACATAAAGTATCTTTACTTTCAGGTTATATGTAATTATAGTCCTATTTTATCTGGTTGTCATTTCTTTTTTAACTCTGCTAATTTTTACTGTTACTAGTTAATATCCTCTCAGCCCTAAATATACGTTCTTACCCTGATGGAAATTCCAAACCAAGATTGGAATGTGACAGCCTTTATTCTCTTCACCTACCCTAGTTACTCATCGATCTCTGCTGCTGTTTGGATGTCAGATTGTAAAGAATCTACCCAACTCAGAATTCTATAATAACAAATTATGCCAAAGGAGATTAGAGGTGCAAAACTATATATGTAATGCTCCTCTGAAGAAGAAAAAAAAAGCAAACTGACATTGTGTATATATATACTGGCCCTCTTTAGATGCAATGGCCCATCTATTGTAAACATTATATACATTATATAGAATATTGTAACACAAAATGTTTGCTGGCATATTCTTCTGACAACACATTCTGTTTTCATTATCTTTTATACTTTACAATATCATCAAATGCAATTCCCTTTTTAAGTGAAGAGAGAAAATGTTAATGAGTATTTTCTTCTGATTGATTGTGTTAATGAATGAAATGTTTGTCAGAGTGAGAAGGTTAGAACAGAATATTGTGTGTATAAACCCTGCTCCCTGCCCCTGAGAGACCCCGATATACAATGCACAGATGATGAATAGGGCCAAGAGCTGGGATCGATTCAGCCTCTGTGCTGGCTCCACTCTCTCCTACAAAACTATAGGGCAATTAATTGTGGCTTGTCCCCTCATCCTTCATTTCCTTGTGGCACATATCGATGAAGATTACTGCTGATGGACCATTTTATCACCTTAAATAAACAGTCACCACCGTTTCTAACCTCAATCTAATATATGACTGCATATACCTGATATCAGGGGGTTAGGGGACATGAGAAGAAAACGTTTCA
Source organism: Bombina bombina (assembly GCF_027579735.1). NCBI lineage: Eukaryota > Metazoa > Chordata > Amphibia > Anura > Bombinatoridae > Bombina > Bombina bombina. The sequence continues at coordinate 298,628,193 of NC_069500.1, read as the reverse complement.
GTGTGTGAAATAAAAAATCTACAATATAATACATTGTCTGATGGCCTCAAAGACAAGAACTAACAACTATTTATTGTACAGTTAGCTTTTCCCAGTAACAATCAAGTACATACAGACAGACAATTAACCCTTACATCTCTACTTTTAGTGGAAAAAATGTCCAGACGGTATTAGTGCTTGTAGTGAGGAAGCTAAGCAAATTATATAGTTCATGTGTCATTTTATTGAGTGGAAGTTTGTGATCCTAGCTCTTTAGCACTTCAAGTTAAGTGAGATTCATTTATTAGTGAGGAAAGAAACCTTCCCATTTACTGCCCCTAAAATTGATCATTTATAGTAAAATGATTTGTAATTTGTAAAATAATAAATTAAAATAAAGTAAATTTAAACTGTTCTGAATAGGGGATCATCATCTCTGGCACACAGTATAGTGATTTAACATCAATTCCAAAACTGAAGATTAATGTTTTGTATTTTAACTTTAATTGTAATGTTGAGATCTGAGAACTATAATAATAATAATAATAGTAATAACCAGTTTGTGTTACTATATATATATATATATATATATATATATAAATAATTTATTTTAATTAAATAAGCCCTCAATTATGTTACTAGTCTAGGTCTATTAGGACAAACACACTGTGGAAGAGGTCTCTGATTGGTTTCCTGAAGTTATTAAAAGGTTTTAGTCTTATAAAACAGGTACAAATCATAGCCAGGTCAAGAATGGATCCCTGTATATTTTTCATGTATAAGACTCGAATGCATTAGGGACAATACAGGTAAAATACCCTCATTATTTTATTGCTACTCTTCGTATTTCCTCCACACGTTTATTGGTTATTGTTAAATATTGTGTCAAATTTGAAGAAAATAAACGGGAAATTAAGTAACAATACAAAAGTCGCCTACAATGTTCATATTTTGCATTTTACTCCGAACACATACTTTTATTTATATTGTTAAGTGCAATAGTAGTACGCACTATTTACAAAAGTTTATGGGGGGTTTTAAACTTCGTTCGCGCAGCGCTTTAGGTTATCTGCATTAACTCATCTTTTATGAGAGCTACAGAGGAACAGAAAATATTTACAGGAAGAATTTCCACTTAGATAAATATTACTGTCAGATATACCTACATCATGGAACCTGCGGATATATCTTTGTGACAAATCTCTGCTAGCTGGATCTGTAACTAACAGTTAATGGATATCTGTAAATACCGTTGTATCTAGGTAACTTACTGTACACTTTATACAAAATATTTACATTTTGTGATGTTAATTAATAGAAATCTTTTAGAGGGTGATTCATATTTTTGACGGTTTGGCAATTAATTTTGCATATAAATGCCCATACAGTCACTTATAGTTTTAGAAAAGGTAGAACTATTTGTGGATAAATATATCATTTTTAAAGTGTTTTTAGATACTCTAAATATATACTGTAATATATTTACTGTATATATTCGTATAAAATAGCACTTCGTTTTTATATTCAATTAACATAATTGAATGATTAATTTTATAATATATGTTAAAAAAAATGAAAAAAAAGATTTTCAGACAATTAATAGATATATATTAATTAATTATGGATTTTTAGTCGAACAAAATTTGAAAAATATAATTGAATCCAAAACTATAAATTAGGGCTACATTATATATGATATATATTTATATGACAATCAAATTGTAAATCATAAACAATATATATTATTGTTTATATACTGTATAACTAAAATTAGGTACAAAAAATATAAATACTGAAATTAACTTAAATATAGTTTAGAGTTTTAGCAAAATATTTGATAAAATATTGTTTAAAATTGTTATTTTTCTGTGATATTTTATATATTATTGTAATTTTTTTCTAAAACGTAAAAACAGCGTAACCAGTTCTGCAATATTATTATAAATTAACACAGATGGAAAAAAAACATGTATTCGTCTATGTTTTGTCAAAAAAATATGGGGTCTTTATAACAGAATTTTTTTTTTAAATAATTGAAATAATTAAACAGGAATATTTTTACTCAATAAAAATCAATAGAATATTATTATTATTATTATTAATATTAAGAATAAGAATATCACCATTAAATACAAATAAATAATGTACAATCAAAATAAGAAATTATATGTGTACCAGGGTCACTTAACCCTTTCAAATAATTGTATTTTACCATGAATTAACTTTGATGGCAAAAAAATATATATTTTACTTTCCAATCTGGTTATATTATAGAGCTTAAAGGTGATAACCAGGCGATATATAATCTATAACTGGTTATCGCATTATGAAATTAGACCTGTCACAATCACCTTTCCTGAAAGTCGTGTTAATTTCATATGTTGCTATATTTGTATGTGTAAATCCATAGACACATTTCTGCTCTATGATTATTTTAATGACAAAATTGGGAATAAATCAGATTGGACAAAATCAGTAACTAGGTGTGATGCTTAAAATTTGGGCTGACATTGACAATGTATTAGTTTTGCAGGTAAACTCATAAGTACACAAGCCCTGGTTTTCCTACCAAAGACAAGACCTAGTATTAATATATCAGTAGCTAAAGGGCAAGGGTGTGCTAGGGTGTGATGGTAAAATAACTGTGCAAATCTGCTCTAAAATACAGCGTTGTGTCCTGGGCAGGGGGTGATTGTAGGTGCTATGCACTGGGTATGGTATGGGGTGACTGTGAGTGCTGAGTCCTATCTTTGGCAGGGGGTGATTATGTAATATGTGTTCCTTGTATAGAAGGGGGTGAATGAGGTTGCTAAGTCCTGTCTATAACAGGGGGTGTCTGTGTTAGATGTATCCTTGGTATAGGGTTCACGTGGGTGCTCTAGGTCCTGGACATGGGTGCTCTAGGTATGCCAGGTGTTACTGTGTGATGCGCTCTGGGCAAGGCAGGAGTGTTGTGCTCTAGGTATGTCAGGTGTAACTGTGTGTGATGTGCCCTGAGTAAGGCAGGTGTAACTGTGTGTGATGTGCCCTGGGTATGGCAGGAGAAATGTGCTCGAGTTATGCCAGGTGTAACTGTGTGTGATGTGCCCTGAGTAAGGCAGGTGTAACTGTTTGTGATGTGCCCTGAGTAAGGCAGGAGTGTTGTGCTCTAGTTATGCCAGGTGTAACTGTGTGTGATGTGCCCTGAGTAAGGCAGGAGTGTTGTGCTCTAGTTATGCCAGGTGTGACTGTGTGTGATGTGCCCTGAGTATAGCAGGAGAAATGTGCTCTATTTATGCCAGATGTAACTGTGTGTGATGTGCCCTGAGTAAGGCAGGTGTAGCTATGTGTGATGTGCCCTGAGTAAGGCAGGTATAACTGTGTGTGATGTGCCCTGAGTAAGGCAGGAGTGTTGTGCTCTAGTTATGCCAGGTGTAACTGTGTGTGATGTGCCCTGAGCAAGGCAGGTGTAACTGTGTGTGATGTGCCCTGAGTAAGGCAGGAGTAACTGTGTGTGATGTGCCCAGAGTAAGGCAGGTGTAACTGTGTGTGATGTGCCCTGAGTAAGGCAGGAGTAACTGTGTGTGATGTGCCCAGAGTAAGGCAGGTGTAACTGTGTGTGATGTGCCCAGAGTAAGGCAGGTGTAACTGTGTGTGATGTGCCCTGAATAAGGCAGATGTAACTGTGTGTGATGTGCCCTGAGTAAGGCAGGAGTAACTGTGTGTGATGTGCCCTGAGTAAGGCAGGTGTAGCTGTGTGTGATGTGCCCTGAGTAAGGCAGGTGTAACTGTGCGTGAGGTGCCCTGAGTAAGGCAGATGTAACTGTGCGTGATGTGCCCTGAGCAAGGCAGGTGTAACTGTGTGTGATGTGCCCTGAGTAAGGCAAGAGTAGCTGTGTGTGATGTGCCCTGAGTAAGGCAGGTGTAGCTGTGTGTGATGTTCCCTGAGTAACGCAGGTGTAGCTGTGTGTGATGTGCCCTGAGTAAGGCAGGTGTAACTGTGCGTGATGTGCCCTGAGTAAGGCAGGTGTAACTGTGCGTGATGTGCCCTGAGTAAGGCAGGTGTAGCTGTGTGTGATGTGCCCTGGGTATGGCAGGAGAAATGTGCTCTAGTCATGCCAGGTGTAACTGTGTGTGATGTGCCCTGGTATGGCAGGTGTGACTGTGTGATGTGCTCTGGGAATGGCAGGAGTGATGTGCTCTAGAAATGCCAGGTTTGACTGTAGGTGAGGTGCCCTGGGTATGTCAGGTGTGAGTGTGGGTGACGTGGCCTTGGTAAGGCAGGTGTGACTTTGTGATGTGCTCTGGGAATGGCAGGGATTACTGTGGGTGACTGTATGATGTGCTATAAATATGGCAGGGGGATTGTGGGTGAGGTGCCGTGGGTATGGCAGGTGTAACTGTGGGTGAGGTGCCCTGGGTAAGGCAGGTGATCTTTTGGTGACATGCCCTAGGTAAGGCAGGGAGCGGTGAATGTGGGTGATGTGCTCTGCGAATGTCAGGTGTGACTGTGGGTGAGGTGCCCTGGGTAAGGCAGGGAGGGTTGACTGTGGGTGAGGTGCCCTGGCTAAGGCAGGGAGGGTGACTATGGGTGTTGAATCCTAGACAAGGCAAGGTTGTGTAGCTACTGAGCTATGGGTACCCAGTAATACATACGGTTGTTGGGGTCGCTGGCCGGGCTGCTAAGAGGGATGATCTCCATACGCTGCTGACCATACAGATAG